>NC_089801.1:70996609-71224109 GCF_029633855.1 Hoplias malabaricus
CAGTCTTCCTTCTATCTCCCTGTGGTCACACTATACCTTTATACCCCCAACCCACTTCCTCTGACCACGTCCATTTTACCTACAGCATGATAGACGATTCGCGAAAGCCCTGTCTACATTATACTCAGTGTCTTAAATTCCAAGAGTCATTTGTATTGTTTATATTATTATGCTTTGAATGTACTGTACTATACTATAATGTAATATACTGGAGGGTTATCAGTTTTCAATATTTTATTACTTAGCTATGAGTAATTTTAATGTTTATTATTAATCCCTGGGTTTAGAGAAAGGGGGAGACTGTGTAAACTGAATTGCTCATAATTTGTAAGCGTTGCAGTCAGATAGTTGTAACAGATCAAGAAGTGCTGATAGTTTCGACCCAGACGGGAGCCTCAGGCAGGGGGTTGGAAACACTCAGCATGTCCCGCCTCAGAGTGTATTTCTACCACGACAGTAACACAACGCCCCCTCTGCGTCTGCTTCCCAGAGTTTGAGCTTAGCCTAGCACGTGTTTTTAGCGTAGCATTTCGTGTGTGAGTGAGAGAGAGGGAATGCATATCAGGTAAACATACAGTAAACACTTCTATTTCTTTAGAATTCCACTTCCTGTTAAATTTATCAGACGTTATGGGCTCTTTATCATATGTGAAAGATCTTTTAAGCGGTTACACTGCACACTGATGACAAAAAAGCCTTTCAGACCATGATTTATAAATGCTGCATTGGAATTCTTATTTGGGGTTATGTAAGGTATGGCAGTCCTTGTCTTGTGTGGCGAGGCTTATGGTTTGTTTCATGTGGGTCTATTTTTGTTCAAGCACCTTTTTTTTGACAAGCCCTGCCCATAGATGTCAAGTAAAAACAGTAGTTCTGTCAAATTAGATGATTCTTGAACAAGGTGAACAAAGAATCCATTCATCTTTGGTGTCAGTCAGAAGCCATCTTCATTACCTCCTCGTGTTTATGGGCCCATTGCATATTGATTTCTGCATAGTCTTTACTTTATATGTTTACGTGAAATAATGAGAAGCTATCCAGCGACTGACATAAAAACTGCTTAATGTGTTTGAGGTAAGTGTGACATAAGCATAGCTTAGTTACTTACAGCTTGCGCTTTTTAGAAAACAAACAGGACTGGCTGCTAAAATCTATGATGACCTTGCCCCATATTTTCCTGTCTGTTGTGGGGATTGAACCAGAGAATTTCCAGTTTCAAGCCCACTTCTCTAACCTTTAAGCCATTGCCTTGTTACCGTGGTGCAGCAGGTAGTGTCTCTGTCACAGCTCCAGGGACCTGGAGGTTGTGGGTTCGAGTCCTGCTCCGGGTGGCTGTCTGTGAGGAGTGTGGTGTGTTCTCTCTGTGTCTGCGTGGGTTTTTCTCCGGGTGACTGTCTGTGAGGAGTGTGGTGTGTTCTCCCTTTGTCTGCGTAGGTTTCCTCTGGGTGACTGTCTGTGAGGAGCATGGTGTGTTCTCCCTGTGTCGGCGTGGGTTTCCTCTGGGTGACTGTCTGTGAGGAGTGTGGTGTGTTCTCCCTGTGTCTGCGTGGGTTTTTCTCCGGGTGACTGTCTGTGAGGAGTGTGGTGTGTTCTCCCTGTGTCTGCGTGGGTTTCCTCTGGGTGACTGTCTGTGAGGAGTGTAGTGTGTTCTCCCTGTGTCGGCGTGGGTTTCCTCTGGGTGACTGTCTGTGAGGAGTGTGGTGTGTTCTCCCTGTGTCTGCGTGGGTTTCCTCCGGGTGACTGTCTGTGAGGAGTGTGGTGTGTTCTCCCTGTGTCGGCGTGGGTTTCCTCTGGGTGACTGTCTGTGAGGAGTGTAGTGTGTTCTCCCTGTGTCGGCGTGGGTTTCCTCTGGGTGACTGTCTGTGAGGAGTGTGGTGTGTTCTCCCTGTGTCTGCGTGGGTTTCCTCCGGGTGACTGTCTGTGAGGAGTGTGGTGTGTTCTCCCTGTGTCTGCGTGGGTTTCCTCCCAAGCTCCAAAAACACACGTTGGTAACTCCACTGGATTGGAGACTCGAAAGTATCCATAGGTGTGAGTGAATGTGTGTGTGTGTGTGTTGCCCTGTGAAGGACGCCCCTTCCAGGGTGTATTCCCGCCTTGTGCCCAATGATTCCGGGTAGGCTCTGGACCCACCGTGACCCTGAACTGGATAAAGGTTACAGATAATGAATGAATAATCATTTAGACGGTGTTAGTAAAGTTGATGTTGTAAAGTTCCAGAGTTTCCAACACCTCCCTCTCTTTACATCCACCTCTTCCTCTGATGGATGAGTGGGACACATGGCGTTGCTTGAAGTAATATACAACCTCAGAGGTTTATGGATCCATCAGTGTACAAAGCACACACACACTCCACCCATATACCATACGCACACACACATTTATTATTCTCTCTCTCTCTCTCTCTCAGTCACCCGTCCAGTTTAATAAGCTCTGACCTCCACGTTGATAAACAATATCATAAAACAGCCCAAGCTATTTTGTGGCTTTAACATCAATGACTCATTGGCACAATAAAACATGTCATATTGCAACACAATACACTTTGATTGAAAAGACTTTGAGCTGTACATTCATTGTTATGTAAACCAAACATGTTTACGCCCTTAGAGATACGCATGTAGAAAAAATCCCAAGATATGGTAGTGTTATTATGGTCCTTTATATCTTCCAGGGAATAATTTAGCTGTTTTACATAGTGCACAACATCAGGAGTTCATATAAATTCAGATAGATTTCAGATGTGTTATTCTGCACTGTATGGTCAAATGTTGATAGATACCTACCCATCCAGCTTCTAATCGTCTACAATAAATGCTGGAACATTGCTGTGAAGGTCTGTTATCACTAAGCCATGAGAAAATAAGTGAGGTTATAGGTGCAGAAGTTGGATTAAAAACTCAAAATCCACCATTATGGACATATTGGATTATGCTCCATCACTCTAGAGTTCCACTGCTTCGTAGCCCAGTGCCTGGGGACTTCCACCAGTGCTTGTTGTCATCTGACTTGGTGACAAAGCTTCCCATTTTTCTTCGTGTTTTTCTAAAAGGATGATTAAATGCACCTTGAAGTCATCACTCATGATAAGAGGTGTCTATAGACCTTTGTATAGTATATGTTTTATGTTTTGTTGCAGTTTCACTTGATTAGATTTAGAGAAAGGAAGGCAAACATTGCATTTAATTTACTAGCAGTGTTGGAATGTGATTAGGCTAACAGGATTCTCAAGACTTAAATGGACGTCTACACTCATTTTGTGCATGGGACCTATTTTTCTAGTCCTTATTAATTAGTGTTTTTATTACGTTTCGTTTTATTTCGTCTGCAAACAAAATTAAACCTCTTTAAATCAGTTCTTTTCACAGATGTACAGAAACACCACAGCCTATCAGTCTTGGTTAAGCATTTATTGGTTGTATGTTCGGTTGTATTTAAAGGGGACATATGAATAAAAACACTTATTGGGTGCATTGGTGTATCAACGCAGAGTCCTACCAGACAAAGACCTAGGGGTGGAAAAGGCTGTGTCCCAGATTGCACCATGCTTCCTACATAGTGCACTTCACAGTTTTTAAAACTAAATCTCCTTTCATACATGTAAGGTAACACAGAACCTTTCAGGACATTATCAGAAGGAGCTATATGTGTTGTTACAATTGTACCAGACATTACCTTCACCTGTTAGTGCCCAAGTACAGTGCATGTGTGAACAGAACCAGAAATGTTCCAGAGTATTCATAGTGAATTCATGCCATGCCACCTTCACATGCTTCACAGGCACTTTAAATTTTTGAAAGGACTGATTCTCCATAATAATTTTATTTAGGTTTTTAAACAATTTAAATGCAGATATATTGTCTTTATCTACAAAAAATTATATCCACGGTAGTACATTTTTGAAGGTAAATTCATGCGTTACTTAATAACAGATTGTAACAGGTTAATTTCAATAAATGACACTATAAAATTCTATGTTTTTGAGCATTTCTGCTCCTTATAAACCGTGTGGTACTTCGATGAAAGCATGTCACAAACATTTAGTTAAAACCAGAGGTTACGGGGGGGGGGATATAATATGTCCCCTTTAATATCACTTGCTTTGCTTGAATGTTAATTTGTTCTATTCATTGGTTGTGTTCCTAGGTAAAATCCTTTTTCGACGAAGTCATGTACGAGACGTGGCCATGAAAAGGCTGCGCTTTATAGACGACTACTGCAGGGTGAGTTTTCTCTCTGTTTAAGTGTCTACTGCTGTTTATCACATTTAATCAGATTCTGTCAGTAAACTCTTTGCTCCTGAACATGTATATATGAATAAGGATGTGTACCTGTCACGTCCAAGGTTAAAGCTACTCACATTATTATGTATGAAACAGGTTTCGACTGGAATGCAGCTTTTCATATGCGAGGTTTCTCAGGGTTCTGTATGAGGGCCTATAACATTCTTACTTTAGCCTGTTTTCCTGCTGCTTTAAAACACAGTAGGAGTGAGAAACATCTATTACTTAAGTAAATTAAATTCCTTATTTATGGCAAGGCAAGGCAAGGCAAGGCATGAAAGTACCCGGATGTGTTATCTCATTTGTCAGTACAAGGAATGATGTTAATAAATAAATAAATAAATACATGTCTGCTACAGATTATAAAGAGTTAATGAACAATCAAGACTGAATTTATCCTTATTTCAGTAAATAGCTGTCAGTGATCTGTATTTTTTAGTACTTACCTCTCACTCTGTCTCCCTCTCTGTCTCTCTCTTGGGAAGTCTCCCAGGTACCTTTAGTGCTGTGAAACGAGCCATTTCTCTCTCTCTCTCTCTCTCTCTCTCTCTCTCCTGTTCATAAGGCTGGTCTCTTTTCTCCCTCATCTCCCTCCTCCTCTGTTCTGATGGCAAAGATCCAGTTTTACACTCTCATAAACACTGGAGACATTAACAAATGCACACAGATAGGGGACATCTGCTTGGAGGAGCTAGAGAGACAGAAAGTGTTATGGGATTTTTGGTAAGCAGGTCATTATGAGCACCAGCACCAGAGCGTTTCACAGCACCTTAGAGTCTATTGATTTAAGTTTTATGATGGTATTTCAAATCATACCCTCCATTCTTAGACATTTACTTTAAGTCATATGTTCTTTCAGGTGGTAAAATATGATACCGTTTGATGCTGTTATTGTGAGTTCCATGAAGTACTATGCATCTAAATCAGTAATTACAATGTGCTATTAAAATATTCAGTACAATGTATTATTAACTTTCGTCACTTGTTTTTTTCCACATATTGGTGATATATATATTCACTATAAATCAAAACCTGGTGTGGTATGAATCATTTTTGGCATAGGTGTATATACTACTCAAAATGTAGAAAAACACAGTGTTTTAGATACAGTCAGTAAAATGTTAAACAGTACAGATTAAAATATAATGTCAGCAAATGGTATTTTAAAATGTTTTTTTTAAGCATTCTCAGTACTTTGGTAACAAGTATGTTCTGATTATAAATTATAGTAGACTATCTATTTATACTAACTTTCTGTTCACTCCTTAAGATTTGTTAATGCCCTAATTTATTAAATTTATTAATCCCCTAATTCCAATATAGGGGATTAGTTATATTTCTGTATTAAAAGTAGGTCCGATATGCTATGGAAGCCTGTTTCTGCCACATAAAATAATACAAAAAACAAAAAGTTGTTATTTTTCATTAATATGCAATTTGCTATCTCAATATGTTGAGATAGTATCTCATTATTTTGAGATTCTAAGTCAATATATTGTTATACTATGTAATTGTTTTGAGATATTAATTCAAAACATTGAGTTAGGATCTCATTATTTTGATATACAATGTCAATATATTGAGATTGTATACTATCTCAATATATTGACTTAGTATCTGAAAATAATGAGATACTATCTCAATATATTGACTTAGTATCTGAAAATAATGAGTTAGTATCTCAATATATTGACTTAGTATCTCTTAGTATTCTCAGTACTTTGGTAACAAGAATTTTCTGAATATAAATTATAGTAGACTATCTATTTATAGTAATTTTCTGTTCACTCCTGTGACCTCTTCAAGTCATACATGCATCTTATGATGATTGGACCCATAGAAATTATTGGGTGAAAAAAAGCCCTAAAATGGAAGCTTTTAACTAAAAATTCTCATTTAAATTGAAAGGATCTGAGAGTCCCTTTTCACCACCAAAAAGTATCAAGCAACGTTTATGGAACTGATTATTTAATTATTTAAAAATGTTTTCAGCTCTAATGAGAAGAAAAAATCATTAACTATATAGTCCCTGAATTAACTCGTCCATGTTGCATAAAACATACAAATTTAAGTGCCGTAAAAAGTACTACACGCGGAAGCAGCCAAGTTTAAAATCTCTGACACATCCAGGCCAGTAGGTTTGTATGTTTTAACCATTAAAAAGGATCTGGTCAGTGCCGCCTTATCAGTGCCCTAATTCTAGGACTTGTATTGTGTTGTATGAGGAAGCAGCACATTAGTGTCCAGTTGTGGAGAGTAATTTGCTTTGAAGTGGTGGAGAGGGCAATGTTTACCAGCCATTTCCTGTAAGCTTTAATTAGACAAACGGACTCTGTGTAATTGCTCCATGTTCTCAAAGAATGCTCTTACTCCAGGGATTCTCCTCACAAGTGCTACATGTCTCTCAGTCACATTCCTGTCTCTCTCTCAGTAATGAATTGTCAGCTGAAGCAAATCCTACCAGTCCACTGGGTGTAGTGTACAAATGAGATGTTGTATTTTATGTGTGCTGCTTTATGGAATTAATAAACCTACAATTTTTAAATCAAGATGCACTATGAAGGAGCATAGTTTATATTCAAATAGTTATACATTTAAAATTATTTTTATATTTCCACTTTTTGGATTATTGACCACAGGCCGGCCGCTGTTTCTCCCACCAGCTGGATACCAGCGTTGCTCAAATTCAGAGCACTGGAGAGTCTAGTACTTGTGGAGAGTCTAGATTTGTGCTTTTCACTCTCACATGCTTGGGAATGCAGCATCGGTTCAGCTCCACCTAATGCTATAATTTGGCACTGCAGTATTTGGCTGCTCTAATCATAGTGGGAAAAAAATGAAAAAAATATTAGAAAGAAAGCAGTGTCAGCATGTAGGCCCACTAGCTGTTGTGCAATATAAAAACAAAAAAATCGGTAACAC
This sequence comes from Hoplias malabaricus, assembly GCF_029633855.1. Taxonomy (NCBI): domain Eukaryota; kingdom Metazoa; phylum Chordata; class Actinopteri; order Characiformes; family Erythrinidae; genus Hoplias; species Hoplias malabaricus. The sequence continues at coordinate 71,003,812 of NC_089801.1, forward strand.
CATTTCTGAATATATTAATCCCCTAATTCCAATATAGGGAACTAGTTATATTTCTGTATTAAAAGTAGGTCCTATATGCTATGGAAAAGCCTTTTTCTGCCACATAAAATAATACAAAAAAGGCACCAGTTATTTTTCATTAATATGCAATTTGCTCATTATTCTATCTCAATATTTTGAGATACTAAGTCAATATATTGAGATACTATCTCATTATTTTTAGATACTAAGTCAATAAATTGAGATGCTATCTCATTATTTTGAGATACTAAGTCAATATATTGTGATACTATCTCATTATTTTGATATAATAAGTCAAAACATTGAGATAGGATCTCATTATTTTGAGAAACTAAGTCAATATATTGTGATTGTATACTATCTCAATATATTGACTTATCTAAAATAATGAGATAGTATCTCAATATATTGACTTAGTATCTCAGAATAATGAGATAGTATCTCAATATATTCACTTATTATCTAAAAATAATGAGTTAATATCTCACTATATTAACTAAGTAGCTCAAAATAATGAGTTAATATCTCAATATATTGACTTAGTATCTCAAAATAATGAGATAGTATCTCGAAATATTGAGATAGCAACTTGCATATTAATGAAAAAAAATTGGTGCCTTTTTTATTATTCCATAGATATGCAAATATAATCTTTAAAATTATAGCATATTCCAGTGGACATGATCTAATGTGTTGAGTGTAGATTCTTGAGTACTTAGCAATGATACCTGCAGCTTAAAACATGTTGTTACATGTTGCTTATTGTGGAAAAAAAAATCTCACCAGAATATTTTAATATCCAACCAGATTGGTTGTGAAGTAAGTGTTGTATAATATGACATTGTTCTATTCTGAGTACATAACTGACCTTTTCAGTGCTTGCAGACTTTGTAATAAAAGCAGACGATCTCTTAAGACCCTGTAACCAAGAGCCATCGCCAATGAACTGAAGAACTGAATTGCCATTCCCTTATTTATTATTCCAGCTATTTTTAATTGACTGAAATTATGTGTTTATGTTTTATCTTTCTTATTATTATTACACTATTGCATTGCCTTCTCTCTGTTTATCTGTTAGAAAATTTCAGAAAAATTAAATATTGTAATACGCATTGTGTGTCTAACTATATGGATATGACATATTTGTTTCCAAACCACTTATTCCTTTACAGTAATTTTACAAATAAGCAGTGAGCACACAGTAAGAGACCTTAGAGGAACTCTACCCTCAGGGCTGGTATAGAAGCAGCTGCAGTACAAGTGTAGGATGATTGTGTTTGAATGTGGTGTTGTCCCTCTGCTGATTGTCCTGTGTCATTTCCTGGCTGGTTATCAGGCCCTGGTGCGACTTCCTCCCCAGATCTCCCAGAGCGAAGAGGTCCTGCGCTTTTTTGAGACCAAACCGGACGATATCAACCCTCCAGTAGAGTGAGTGTCACTCCCTCACACACACACACACACACACACACACACACACACACACATACATAACACTGTATTCAGAACAGAATCTTGTATCTCCATATTATTATAGAGTTTTTAAATATATTTTGTCCAGAAGTGAGAGTAAGGTGCTTGTGTCTGCACCTTCAAACAGATAGAAACTTTTCCATCAATGGGAAGAGATTACTACAAGTCTGCTCTGCTGCTAACCAGATATTATATGGGTGATGGACCACTGAGAGAGAGAGAGAGAGAGAGAGAGAGTCTGTGTGAGAGGAGCATGAATAAACTCACTGTGTTCTGTAATTATCTGGATCTTTGTAGCTTGCAAACGTTCAGCTTTCATTTAATACACTATAGTGAGACAGAATCCACCTGAGGCAAGAGAGAGAGAGAGAGAGAGAGCAATGAAGATAAGATACAGCCCCCCTCCCCTCACTCTCTCTCTCCCTCTCTCTCACATTTCATTTTTAATCTCTCCTGCGGTTCACTTCTCTAGCTCACAGTCAGTGAGTGCGTCCTGAACTCTGCTGATTGCTTGTCTGTAGGAATAGAAAGAGTGAGAGGGTCACGATCCTTCTTTTTGTTCCAGATTTCTCTCCTGCTCTCTGTTCCACATTCCTCCTTCTCTCTCCCTCACATAGGCTCTCGGTCACGCTCCATCTTTTCGTCTCTCGTTTTCTGTCCTTATCTTGTTCTTTTTCTATTATTCAGCTATCCGTCCTCCCACTCTGCTTGGTTCAGTTTTCACCTCTCTTTGTATCTGTCTCTTATTCTCTCTCTCACACACACACACACACACACACACAGTCTCTCACACTCTCTCTCTCTCTCTCTCTGTCTCTGTCTGTCTCTCTTTCTCTCTCTCTTTCACTATGTCTCTCTCTCTCTCTGTCTCTCTCTTTCTCTCTCTCTTTCACTGTCTCTCTCTCTCTCTCTCTCACTGTCTCTCTCTTTCTCTCTCTCTCTAACACAATCTCTCTCTCTCTGTCTGTCTCTCTCTTTCTCTCTCTCTCTCTCTCTCACACAGTCCCTCTCTCTCTCTCTCTCTCTCTCTCTCTCACACACACACAGTCCCTCTCTTTCTCTCTCTCTCTAACATAGTCCCTCTCTTTCTCTCTCTCTCCCTAACAGTCTCTCTCTCTCTCTCTCTCTCTCTCTCTCCCTCTCTCTAACACAGTCTCTCTCTCTCACTTGCTCTCATTCACTGTCTCAGTCTCTCATTTTTGGTCAACATTTTGTCTTAGACAATCGATTTATTTAAAAAAATTTTCAACAAAATAAAAAAATATCGATGACTTTCTACTCTCATATTTAAGTCACACGCCGGAACAACAACGAAAAAAAAAAAATATATATATATATATATATATATGGTCTTAAATTGTAAATAAAATGAACGCTAATTATTTTTGGCTTGGGGCATGTGGGGATTATTGAAATATCACTGATCAAATACGACAGAAATGCCCATCCCTACCCACAACACTCAGCTCATGATCTTTTGAACTGTTTTAAAGCTGCATTTTTGTGCATTGTTATACATTGGTTGGTTGTCTGACAATTTTTTAAAATTTAAATCAATAACAGGGGATGTGTATTTTATGGAAAGCAAAATATGGGACTTCATTTTAATAACACAGTTGTGTTAAAGTGTGACTGAATCTGTGGAGGTCAGTATGAGGTGAGTGGTATTGAGAGATTTATAGGGTAAATGGCTGATGGATGTCTGTGGTTGTGTGCCTCCTTCACCCTCTAAATCAACACAAACCAGGGACACAGACTGGACAGTATGTACACGTACAAAAAAGTGTGTTTATTTGTGTGTGTGTGTGTGTGTATGTGTGTGTCCACATATGATGAAATTACACAATGATTCATTCCAGATGGACAGTATGAGCCTGATTGTATTACCTCTGCACTCCAAGCATGGTGCGTGTGTGTGTGCGTGTGTGTGTGCGTGTGTGTGTGCGTGTGTGTGTGCGTGTGTGTGTGCGTGTGTGTGTGCGTGTGTGTGTGCGTGTGTGTGTGCGTGTGTGTGTGCGTGCGTGTGTGTGCGTGTGTGTGTGTGTGTGTGTGTGTGTGTGTGTGTAACTGATAGGCTTTTCTGAACAGCTGGTTAAGACCAAGTGAACCTTGTAGCTATATAATAGATTTTTCTTTTAACATTCTCACTGTGTATTAATAAGTAAAAGTCTTTTATGTATTGCATTGTGATTATTTATTACATTATTATATAAGTGTAATTCCAGTGATTGGCTCTGACCTCCACATAGAGAGGCACTTTGTAGTACAATAAGACTTTGGTTCATCTGATAGTTTGTATGTTTTTAGCTCCCTTTCACCCTCTTCCTCAAAGGTCATGACCCCACAGTGCCATCCTGCCTAGCTGAGGTCTCGTGCACTGCGCTGAGTCATCACCAGCTTAATCCCTTGTGATGTCATAAACATGCAGATAACACTTAGAACACTGCAATAAAAGGCATTTAGCTTTTTGACCAATGAGCAGTTACCTGTTGTGCTATTAATTAAAAGATATAGTAATTAGATATTTAACTGTTGTCTATACATCAAACAATGTGTCTCGTTCTGGTTGTTCTTATGTCAGGAAAGAACATGGAAAAAAATACTACGGCTGATTTTATTTCTCCAGCAATAAAGGGAATATTGAAACACTAGACACAGAGCAAGGACTTTACTGACCTCTACATGTGTGTAAGTGTGCATGTAATTGGACATACTCAAGCATGTATTTGTTTGTGTGTGCGTGAGCGTGTGTGTGTGTGTGTGTTTATTGATTCTTTTTTTTATACATCCAGGTCATATAGCTTGTTCCATGAATCTGTTTTAGCGAAGCATTTTTGTTTCTGGGTCGATGCCCACAGACCTTGAGTTATTTGCCCTTCGTCTAAGAGCCAGTCAGGATGGCCTGCTGTTTGATTTTGATTCTACCTCACACACACTGTGTTATTCCCAAGGTCGGCTCTTCCGCATGTCGCTCATGCAGATAGAGCGATTAAGGATCAGTGGGGGTACAGCAGGGAAATAAGTCACTGAGACGTGTGCCACAGCGTCCAGTACACGTCGCAGTGAGTGTTTGACTCATCGCCTTACAGACACAGTTTGACAATAAACCTGATATAAATCTTTTCCAGATATCTTCATTATCTGGAGCTTGCTTCTTTTGCACTAGAGCAACACTGATAATATAGCTAACTACAATCAGTAAATAACGGCAGGCTATCCATTAGCATTGGGCTAATTGCCTAAAGTGTCTAGTAATATCAAATACTCTGGTGGTTTCTGACAGTAAATGGCATACACATATTTATAGTCCATTTTTATATAGTATAGTATATGTTTATGGGGGGGGGGTGTGTGTTAGCTGCTGAGTTGAACCTATATGTACTTTTAGATCCTTTACACCTTTATTTGCTACACAAAACATGGGAATTTCTTTTTTAATTCATCCGAGAACTTACATTTACGTTTCGGCATAGCTGCTCGAGATGAGGGTAGGGACATGAGCTTTGCCTGACGTAAACAAGGACTACTGACGTGCAGACTGACCAATTAAATGTTTACAGAGAAGGTTATCGACCAATAACGGTAGCTCTACAGTCAGACCGTCCAATCAGAAGATTGTAGGCTACTTCACCACGCCCCCTTCTCACTCAAGCGAACCAATCGGAGTAGGGGAGGGAGGGACTAGTTTGTGAACGAAACGCTTCTCGAAGTTCTATGTAAGCTCTAGAAAAACAAAATCCCGGACGTTTGTGAAAAGCCGCCCGGACAATTTTTTTTAGGTCTAAAAAAGAGGACATGTCCGGGTAAAAGAGGATGTGTGGTCACCCTAGGCTAGTATAATCGCCACAGGACATCAGCCTAAACTTACCATGCTCATTGCCAAGTTCAGGCTAGAGGGGTATAAAGCACCCGATTAACACGTTATGTTAATGTGGCCGAATCCTCCAACAACACCCTCACATAATTGTTTCATCATCCAGTATGAAGCCTTCTCAGAAAAGCAGAGGATGATACTGCAGTTAAAAGACACGTATCTCTATTAATATAATTGATTTTTTATAGAACTGTAGGATGAGCAGATGTCCAGAACCCTTGGCTATGTGGTTTACATTAGCATTTTAGCCTGAGAAGCAAACTTCGGATCCAAACACGTCTTGACTGACTGTCTACTTCTGTGGGAAAGGGGGAAGTTGACTACGTTTGATTTTTTTTTTTTTTTGGTCAGATTATTCTTTTGAACTCACTACAAACAGCATAACACAGTATAGAGTACATGCCTTTTGGCTTTTATCAGATAACATCACATCTTCAGAGTCCTGTGGGTTTTTTTATGCTTGTGACTTGTTACAGTACTGTTTTAGTCCGAAATTATGGACAGAAATAGTTTATTTGGTGAAGACTGACACAGAAACATAGGTGGAATAGGTTTATAAAAACAAAGTAATAAGCACTCAGCAGGGCAAGTTATTGCTGAATCATACTCAGATGTTTGGATGGTTCTTTAACAAATGATGTGCTTTGTGGATTTGCAAAGTGAAAATAAGTACAGGGAACACACTTCTGCACATGTTCATGCTCAGTTGCTATTTTTTTGCATTTCTCATTTTGGAAAAATAAATGAATAAATAAAAAAAAGTATGCTTTGCTCTCTGAAGGACTGGCTCCGTATTCAGGGTGTGTTCATGCTCTGCTCCCAGTGATTATGGGTAGGACAGTCGTGAAAGGAAGGTTCCGGACCCACGCCGACCCTGAACTGGATAAGTGGTTACAGACAATGAATGAATGTTGAATAAAGCCAGTTTTTCTGTGTAAATGAGAGAGAGAGAGAGAAAGAAATTTTAGAAAAACTGGTATTTTAATACTCAAAATGAACTAAGACATGTTTATTTCATCATTTGACCACACAGTATTTGCTCACTGTGTATTCCTCAGTGTAATTGTCATACACTCTGTGATTGTCATACAATCTAAATGCCTACAGAAAATCAGCTCCACCATCTCTTTGCAAAGCCACCAATAACAACAAACAAACAAAACAAAGGGAAACAATCAAACAGCATCCAGATAGCAGCGGACAGGACGAGAATGGACAAGCATGAGGAAAGGTTTTTGTAGATGAAGGCCACCTACTGGCAAATACATGAACTGAACCTTAACTAGAAGTTTCTTCTCATTCTGTACAATTGGAGGTGGGTTACTGCACCAGAAAAGCTTCCGATGATAATGGCAACCAGTCCGTGTAATTATTAAAACACAAAAATCTGCTAAAACGATTTTCATCTTAACGTGGCTTTCCTACACAATAAATGTAAACCTGAACCCAGACTAACTACATCTACACCTCTAATGAGTGTTACTGGAACTTTATTAGGTGTTCTACTGATGTCAACATCATTTAAAAAAAAAATAGAAACTTTGCAATCAAAATTATTCAAACCCTTTTGCACATTAGGTTACTTAGCACAGTTGACACACTTTCAGCTCTTCGCAGTACACCAGTCAAATAAGAACTATTTAAATAGCTTAGCACAACTAACATAACGAGTTTTACCCCCAAATTCAACATATAACAAAACTTATATATAATGACTACTGCATTCTCAGAATTGTTGAACTCCAAGATGACAGGTGCAATGTGACCTGCTGCAAATGTGATAACTAGCAAGACACCATCTTCTGGCAGTGCTTCTGAGGAATCTTAGCTCTTTCCTCATGGGCAGCGTCCTCCAGTTCACTTAAATTCTGGGGCTTGCGTGCTGCAAAAATCCCTCCAAGGATTTTCAATGGGGTTCAATTCAGGCGACTGTGAATGTGCCCTCCACAGGCTGTAGGTTTTGAGTGCCGGAGGCCACAGAGCAAGTGGCCGGTTCTGTTTCATTACTCTACAGAACAGAATCCCAACATTTTTCTGACTTATTTATGTGGTTTTGAGCATATTGGAGCTAATTTGTCTTGTCCTTTTGGGTATAGGATGCTCCACTATGCAAACACAAACCTCAACGTCTGCTGCCACCAAATCTTGTTGCAGGGCTTTTGCAGTCACTCAAGGGTTTTTGATCACCTGCCTCCTCAGGAATCTGGTGGCAGCCAACGATAGCTTTCTTTTTCTGCCACGTCCAGGTAGTGATCCTTTTAATTTTAAACTTGGAGACAATGTTTCCATCTGTATCTCTAAGAACATCCAGTGGCTTTGTTGTTGTTTTATCCTTTTCTTTGATTGAAGGCAATGATGTTTTCTCTTTTTGGACAGCTTTAAAGCCATATTTCTAACCTTTGAGTTATTATTATTATTTAAATCTCAGACACAACTGACTAGCCTTTGATTAGTTGCCTTAGGTGTACTTCAGACAGCCCCTGATTTGGCAAAAGTGTGCTGTTTAAAGGCATTTTTATGAAATAATTCTGATATTGCAGTAGTCAATTAAAGTGCCGTTTTGTGTTATATTTTGAGGTATAACTTGTTATTGCAGTTGTGTTGATCTGTTTGATTGGTTTATTGCAAACAACTGAAAGCTTGTATATTTTACTATTGAATAATTTTGTGTGTGGCTGTATGCCTCTAACATACTTTCTATTTTCTTTTTCTTTCTCAGCATGAATAAAAAGGGCTAAACTGATTTTGGCCGAATTTTATGTTTATATCCAACCCATTTGCTCAGGCTTAGTTTGATGGAAGAAACCCTCCCTAGACCTCATCTCGATATTGTTTAATATTTTTCATCCCAAAGTCCAGTGATTTTTATATGGAAACCTTTTCATTGTATTGAACCTGTCCTAGTCCTAGACTTCGCCTTTATGTTGGTAGTTTATCTGCAGTACAGTGTCTGAGCAGTAGAGGTCACTTTTAGCTTTTTAAAAAGACCATGCCATGTCTGGATGTGATCCAGTGGCAGAAGTGGTTCATATTTGTTAGAGCTGTTCTGAGATCAGTATGGAAGGGTCTCTGATAAGGGCCTGCTATTAATGCTACTTACTGACTGACTGGTTTGAAATCCGCAAGGAATGGCCATTGTCTGAAATGACCGGAATTATAGTGGACAGCAGTCTTCTGTGAATTGAGGTCTAGGTCTTTAACTGTCCTAAGGGGCTTTTCCCAGAGATTAATGTATCTACTGTCTGGATCTCAGATCTCTCTCTCTCTCTCTCTCACATACACACACACACAAACAGTCTTTCTGTCTCTTTATTAAATTTTAACTTCATATTTTTCTCTCTCCCTGTCTCTCTGTCTTCATCGTTTCTCTTATTTCTCTCTCTCTCTCTCTCTCTCTCTCTCTCTCTTTTCTTTTCCCTTTTCTCTCTTTCCTTGCTATCCAGATTGCACAGTAATATTCAGTGTGTATCCTCAAAAAGCCTTGGAAATTGTTTTTTAGTTCTGATCTTTGTCATGTGCTAAAAGGTCACATTCTAGCTCTTTCAAAGCTCCCAAAATGTGGAGCCTAAGCCTAGTTCATCAAGCAGGCTTCTCTTGTAATCAGCTCTTATTGCTTGAGTTTTAAAAATCATGACAATGATTGTATTTTTTATCTGTGATTGAAATAAACCATACGTTTGAGAGACGAAACGAATATTAATAGTTTTAAATAGAACAGAGGATACTTTACACTTCTCATCTTGGTCGAATGTTATGGTCTTTACCGTATTGATTTGACACGGACGAATATACACCTTTGGGTCTTAGGTGTAAGAGTCAGAATGCAAAAACACAATCAAAACTGTCACCTTCATTTAATTCGCCTTTCGTCACAGTATGGAAATAATGATTAAGTCATTTCACATGGTCGTAAATCTGTTTTGGTAATGGTCACCCTATTCCCAGTAGCCCTCTTCACTGCATCTCCTTGCTTCCCCGGTGCCATTAATATTGTCTAGACGTCCTTGTCTGTCTTCCTACACGCTTCTGTGTAAGATAACACTGCCATCACAGCAAACGATTAATTGGAACTGCAATCGGGGAATACATTCCCATGAGGAGGTCAATTCAGCTTGACCCTGTTAGCTTAAAAGCTTTTGGCTAATTAAAAAAAAGCCACGGGGGGTGGGGATTGTGAGTGATCTGCTTTAGCCTGTTTAAGGGCTGGCTTTTTACCCCAGCGCCTGGTTAAAGGAATAGTTCAGTGGACAATTAGCTTATAGCCCACCAGTTTGCAGCAGGCTATGTGCATGGATAAGTCATCAGACACTGGCCTCAAAAATGCAGTAGTAGCATCTATATACACTGTGTGTGTGTGTGTGTGTAACATCACTGTCAGTACAAAATCATTTGTCTCCATCTTGTGCCTACACTCATTAATCATGTACTGTTTAGAGTATATAAGTGCACTTGGTTGTTCTGTAAATACAGGGTGTATAGAGGATCAGATACAGCAGTGAACCTAGAGTTTTTAAACATTGTACCCACTCACAGACCACTCCTTCCTTGTTGGTCCACTATGAAGATGTACATTCAGAGACTAACTGTCTCCCCCGACGCTGTTGTTTGAATATTTTTGGTTTTCATCATTTGGAACAACAGTAACACCGTGTATAATACATTTATAGCTGAACCGTTCCTTTAGGCGGATGAGAGATTTGGGTACACAGTGTTCTTAAGGGCAGTAGGCTTTGGTGTTAGCTTATGTCAGATATAAGTAGCATGTCTAGTAGTCCTTTGCTCATGTGGGAATCATTAACAATGTATAGCACCAAGCTGCATCAATGTTTGGGTTGTGCGTTGGAGGCATCAAGGGGCTGGGTGAGTATATGAAGTAGTTCACGGTTGTGAACGTGTGAGTGATTGTCATTGAGGACCCTTGCCCTGTACATGGTGTGCTTCTGCCCTGCACCCTATGACTCCAGCAGAGGCGATTGATCAAAGACTGCAAGGGAAGCTCAGCTTCCCCTAAAATGTCAAAAAATAAGTAATCAAATATATACTGTTGTGTGTACATGTCAGTGAATAAATATGCACTACAACGCGATCAACATTTGTTCAGAATCAGCTTCTTATCACTGGAGAAGACGCGGCTTTCCTCTCAATCATTCCCGCAGCTTCACAGTGCTTTAAACAGTGAGGACGCTGAGCGTCCACAGAGTTCAATAGCGAAGCAGCGAAGTGCAGCGAAACAAGACGAGTGATTGGATAAATGCTGGGCTTTGTCCCGCCCATCGGACGCTCAGCGTCTCTGGGGGTCTATGGGGCAGTGGGCTGGCCTCGGCTGGCCCGGACGCTCAGCTTCTGCGTGATGATTGGATGATCTGTTTGAGGCTGAATCCCATTTTGATTGACAGCGAAATGAGCGAATCAGCGACCCTTTGGTGTAAAGATCCGTGGGAGCATTGCATTTTCATTCTGTTCTGAGTTGAACCAGACTTTCTGAAACCTCTTAGAGGCATTTTCTTTGTTAAAAACGACTAGCGACAAATCGAGCTTCTATTTCTGGTGGGGTTTTTTGTAGCTGCTTGTGTTTGGAGACAGACTTCTATCACTCTTTCTGACTTCTATCGCAGTTTCTGTCCAGCGGGTGCTGCTGAGCCCCTCCACCGTCACAAAGCACTCACAGGCGGACACACTTCACATGGGCCAAGGCCGTTTAAGCAGCCTAGCTCTGCTGGCCATTGAGAGGACACTAGTCAAGTCCCTGGAAAAGACGCCTTGTTGGTACGACAGGGTCACAGATCATTTTCTTGTAAAGGAACGGAGGGTAGAATTTACGTATAAATAAACCGACACATTTTATGATGTAGGCCGAAATTGAGCTTCCCCTCCTTGAAAGACCAGCATCCGCCACTGGACTCCAGGTAAGCTCTGGACCCACCCTGAAAAGTATGCAGATGTTTTGAAGATGAATTAATGGATAATAGCCACATTAACTTCTCGAATTACATTCCCAGCCCCTCTCTGTGTTTTTAAATGATCATTTATATTTACATTATTTTGTGTGTTTGATGAATGGGGTTTGTATAAACAGATCATTTCTATATCTAAAATCAAAATGAATTCATATTGCTTCGTAAACATAAGCAATAACACTATTTTTTTGCTTTAAATAGTGCAGCTTAAAAACAAAGTGTCTTCATCCAGGCCTGCACCAACAGCACTACCAGATGAAGTTAATGATACGAGAACCCACAAAGCTCTCTCTCTCTCTCTCTCTCTGTGTTTCTGTCTCTCACTCTCTCTCTCTCTGTGTTTCTGTCTCTCTCTCTTTCTCTCTCTCTCTCTATCTCTTTCTCACTGTCTGTCGCTCTCTGTGTCTCTTTATCTCTCTCTCTCTCTCTGTGTGTCTCTGTCTCTCTCTGTTTCTCTCTCTCTCTCTGTCTTTCTGTCTCACTCTCTCTCTCTCTCTGTTTCTGTCTCTCTCACTCTTTCTTTCTCTCTCTCTCTCTCTGTGTTTCTGTCTCTCTCACTCTTTCTTTCTCTCTCTCTCTCTCTCTCTTTCTCACTCACTCACTCTCTGTCTCTGTCGCTATCTCTGTGTCTCTTTCTTTCTCTCTCTTTCTCTATCTCTGTCTCTCTCTCTCTCTCTCTCTCTCTCTCTCTCTCACTCACTCACTCACTCACTCACTCACTCGCTAAATCTCTCTCTTTCCCTTTCTCTCTCTCACTCTCTCTCTCTATGTTTGTCTTCCTTCCGTGTTTGCACACTTTGGCCTGTGTGAGCCCACCTTCACTAATAAAATGGAGTACTCTCTCCCCGGGGCAGTGTTGCGACATGATTAAAGCTGGAGATAGTTCTGACAGCGAATCACATCAATAACAGGAAAGTTGTGATCAGAGTTATTTCCTAGTATCAGTGGTGTTTCGTAGTATCCACGCAATTGTTTTTCTGTTTTTGTCAGTGTGTTTATCTGCATGTGTGTGTTATTCCAGCAAAGTCTGGCCATTCTTCAGAAACACATCGTCTCAACAGTAACAACATCTGGATATCTCTCTCTCTCTCTCTCTCTCCTCAAACATTCTTTTCCTATCATCTCTATATCTTTCTCGCTACAGTTTTATAGCGTCTGCATTGCCACTTTCCGTCCTGTAGATGTTTTTACAACACCTCCAAGTTTTTGGCTCCCACGTTCTCGTCTCACCCTTTCCCTCACTTTTTTTTTTTCCCTCCATCTCTCTTGTCTACTTCATCTCACAACACTCTCACACACAGAGTTTTCTCTCTCCATCTCCTTTTCTTTTCTTCTGTTTCTTTCACTCTTCACTCTCAATTCCTGTGTTTTCTCTCTACGTCTCCTTTTTTCTTGTTTACTGTTTCTGTCTCGCTCCCACTCTCTGATCTTTCACTTGATGTATTTCTCTAACCTTTCTCTCACTTTTCGCTTTCACACTTTCTCCTGCTCCCTCCTGTGCTTTCTGCCCCTGTCCAACCCTCTTGCTCTCTTTTTTTTTCTCCTCCTGAGGGCATTCTTTCTTCTCTTTCATTCACCCCAACTGATGTCTTACAGATGCTCTCTCTCTCTCTCTCTCTCTCTCTCTCTTCCACTTCGCATCCTGTCATTTTTCTGCAAATGCAAAATGAATAAATAAACCAAAGCTTTAAGCTGGACACTGATATTTTTTAAAGTATGTAAACAACACTATTTGAGAGCACTCAGCAGTGGGTAGAATGATAACTGGAGTGCACATGCTTCCATTACTTGTTAGCCACAGGCTAAAGCAGTAAATGTCAGGTGCCAAAGTATTCCTTTACGTTTTAATCCCTTCACTCTATTACACGACAGCCCCCTCCGTCCATTAAGGTGGAAGATGAATTGTACCCAGTCACTTTGATACATTGTTTTGCTGTGTTGTTTTACCCTGTGTTTACTTCTCCGGAGCGGCCTCAGAGCCCTTGTAAACAACTTTAACAAGCACTGGTGGAGAGACATTTCCAGCAACTGCTGCTAAAACCTTCTGCTTCGTTTTCAGTAGAAATTACTCACTCACCGCGATAAAATACTCAGTAACAGAACACAAGCAGCTTTCTTTGCTCTTTCCACTGAAACGTAAGTGTTCACGCTATTTTTTTTAAGCTCTCACAAAGGGTTCAACCTCAGGGTCTTACTGATTGTTGTTCTAACTCAATCTAGCATTGAGTTCCCGCAAACGCAAGGCCCTGAGGATCGAGTGTATTACAAAATATTTTAAACAGCACAATTCACAGCATTAAAGAACGTACTAAGGACCTTACAGGAAATGGCCGTTATAAAATAGATTTGCGTATGTAGCTTTTAAAGCACCCGATAATTCCTTACCTAAATAGACCGTGTGTTGGGTGCAGTTGTACACCTTGTGATTTAACTGCACTGGAGCACTGCAGGCTTGCTTTAGAAGTCTCCAGAGGAAATTGCTCTGGTTAAGCAGTTTTCAACCTGCCTGCCCTCTGTTATACAATCTACATTTCATTCTTTATAGAGCCCCTGGATCTGTAGCCTACTTTGTTTACGATGCTTGCAGGATGAGAACATTTCACTAAGATAAAATTACTATTAAATCAGTGGAAAAATAATGGCCTTATATGACAGTTTGGCTAGCATCGGTATTATGGCTATCATATCAAAATATTGAAGACCTTTTCACCCCAGTTTTTACACACGTTTTGAAATCTCTAGCATTAGCACACATTCACTGAGATTCACCTATAACACTTGTGATTTACAAATAATGTAATAAAAATATATATTTTATATAATTATTATTATTATTATTGTTACACTTATATAGCGCCTTTCTAGATACCCAAGGACGCTTTATAATCAACAAACGCACACAGTGTACTCTCGACCAGGAACGACCGTCCACCTGGAGGACTGCATCAGGCAATACTAGGATTTCACCCAGGACAGAGACACCATCCATATCTGGGCGCACACACATTCACTCACACACCAGGACAGTTATTAGAGAAGCCAGTTCACCTACCCTCCATGTTTTTGGACTGTGGGAGGAAACCGGACCACGGAGGAAACCCACGCAGACACAGGGAGAACACACCACACTCCTCACAGACAGTCACCCCGAAGAAACCCACGCAGACACAGGGATAACACACCACACCCATCACAGACAGTCACCTGGAAGAAACCCACGCAGACACAGGGAGAACACACCACACTCCTCACAGACAGTCACCTTGAAGAAACCCACGCAGACACGGGACCAAAAGTCCTATGATAAATTTAATATAACCATTATTAATTTTACATTGCCAGTTTTTCTTCATTATCTGACAGCATTAAAAATGTTGTGTCTTTAAAATTGATGTATGGAAATATGCTCTGTTCTGATTGGCTACCTTATATTATACCTCATTCTAAAATCAGCCACTGCTGAACTACCACATTCAACTTAAATGTATGGAGTTAATTCAGTAAAGGCTCATTACGTGAACATTTTCTGTGTATTATGAGTCTAAATGCAAGGTTGCCATTTTATGGCCAGAATCTACAGTGTGTTAAAGCTATATAAGATTACATTTCTCTGTTTATTTTCTATTAGTTTAACATTGATCATGGGAGCTGTTACACAGGGAACTGAAGTCCTTTCTTTCTTTGTTTTAAAGGCTCCCAAGTGGTGTTGTTTTGTTGTTGTTGAGCGGGTGATCGCCTGGCGCTTTTTACACACAGAATGCACCCAAATAGTCTCAGGTCACAACTGCTAACCACTTATTTTAGCTCAGTAAGTCATTAGAGGCTTGAAATAGTCAATTGCAGTTAGTGTCCT
The DNA here is from genome assembly GCF_029633855.1 of Hoplias malabaricus. NCBI lineage: Eukaryota > Metazoa > Chordata > Actinopteri > Characiformes > Erythrinidae > Hoplias > Hoplias malabaricus. The sequence continues at coordinate 71,018,987 of NC_089801.1, forward strand.
TCCACAATGGAGTGTATTGACATGCAGTTTGGCCTGAAAAAGAGCCTTTACATCAGGAATGGTACACTGGGGATTTTCCTGCCATTTGAATATGTAGAGCATATATCTGAATGGCATTTCCTTTATTGGTCCAAACAGTGCTAGTCCAGTGCATCTGGCTGTATGTGACTTAAAGGAATAGTTAGGGATTATAGATAATAGCACTTTCTGCCAACGTCTAGTCTTAGAGGACTGTTGCATGCTTGGCATCCCATGAAATCAGAAGCATATACAGTGATGTTGAGGTATGGGACGCCTGTGCATTGTTCTTGGAGCAAAAACCACGTGTTTATACCTGCAGACTTTTAATTTTTAGTCTGTTTGCTTTTCTAAGAAATGGCTTCTTGACCACTCCACTTTGTTTTTTTGCCTCTTGTCACTCAATGATTAAAAAAAAAATCTATAGCGACAGTTTTAGTGGTCCTCCAGCTTTTGCATGTTTATTAGAAGTTCCAAAAATATGTTGAAATCCAACAGGTTTGGCTTTGTTCTTTCATGTAATATGCTCCTGAAAATCTACTCTTACCAAGTGACCATTGCTGGCTGAAAATACATAAATAAATGAAGTCTGGTCTCTTAATTTTGTACAATAGTGTCAACTTGGCTTGTAACCCCAGCATAAAATAAGCACATTTCAAACTCCAGACTGAATTTGGTGGACTGACTGCATTTGGAGTAAGGGGGCAAATTTGTGTATTAGATTTTTAACGATCTGTGCCTTTAAGTGTTTGAGGTCTGGGTTTGTTTTCGTCCTGTTCCTGTTGAGCCGACAAAGAAGGCCATTCTGGACCACTGTCGTTCCAGGACGTTCTTGGTGACCTCAGGGTTGATGGGCAGAAAGAGGGCTTTCATTGGCCACTGGGCCACACAAAGGGAGAGATTGATAGCAGGATGGATGGATGGATGGATAGGGATAGAGATGCTGAGAGATGAGAGAGAGGGCATGGATTGATGAGTACATGGATGAAAGAGCTGTCATATGTTTAAGTGGAATGGGTGGATGATAATGATCAGAATGAATGTCCGGGATGATGTACAACATGTGTGTGCAAGTGCTTGTAGTGAACGTTATGTACTCTGAAATATAGCTAAATATCCAAACTGTGGTAGTTCAGTGAAAACTTGAAGAACACACCACACTCCTTACAGACAGTCACCCGGAGGAAACCCACGCAGACACAGGGAGAACACACCACACTCCTCACAGACAGTCACCCGGAGGAAACCCACGCAGACACAGGGAGAACACACCACACTCCTCACAGACAGTCACCTGGAGGAAACCCACGCAGACACAGGGAGAACACACCACCCTCCTCACAGACAGTCACCCGGAGGAAACCCACGCAGACACAGGGAGAACACACCACCCTCCTCACAGACAGTCACCCGGAGGAAACAGGGAAAACTTGCATTTGCACAATTTCGAATATTAGCTTCTAATTCACTGAACCTCTGAACACATTTGGAGGAGAACTGTTAGTTGAAAGTTTTGTAACACTGCATTACATACCATTATCTATAACATTCATTCATTCATTCATTATCTGTAAGCGCTTATCCAGTTCAGGGTCATGGTGGGTCCAGAGCCTACCTGGAATCATTGGGCGCAGGACAGGAACACACCCTGGAGTGGGCGCCAGTCCTTCACAGGGCAACGCAGACACACACCTACGGACACTTTTGAGTCGCCAATCCTCCAAGCAACGTGTGTATTTGGACTGTGGGACGAAACCCGAGCTCCCGGAGGAAACCCACGCAGACACAGGGAGAACACACCACACTCCTCACAGACAGTCATTTGTTTTCAGGATTTAAAAGTTTTTTTTGATGCTTCACAGCTTTGCAGACGTCTTTTAATAAAAAAAAATGATGGGATTGAACAGTCAGACTTGTCCTATCCCTGCTTTTTATTAAATTTAGGCCGCTGTCCAAATCCCCATATTACGCTCATAATGACCACGGGATTAGGCCCCTAATGCTGCATTAAGCTATTAGCACATAAAACTCATAAGTGTTTTCACATAATCCAGGGTTCATTTGGTCAAGAGACCCCTGTGTTTATGAACCAAAGTGAAGTCAGTGTGAATACAGAACATTAAATACCTATCATTAGATCATAAACACTGTAGTGTCAGATGTGTTTTTTTTTTCCCCGCCACAAAGTTGGCAGTTAGTTTGCCATCAGTTTGCTATGAATACAGTGAATACTAAAGGGGGGAGTGTTTTGCTTTTGTACACTTTGGTAAATAATAGTGTTTATATTTCATATAGAGACTTCAAAATATAGACATGAGGCTTATATGCATATGAGGTTCTTAAATGTACACACACACACATATACACACATTAAATATGTCATATATATCAGAGCTATTACATACAGGACTTGCACAGATTCTCATATAGATGAGGACATGCTGTTATTACGTATACTCATATTTTCTTTATGTGCAAACAGGATATATTACTACATATCTCTGTACATATATTCATGATATATAGGTAAATGTCATTGATATTCTATAAAAACTGACCTGAATGTGTGTGGGAATATCACCATAATCTATACTGGCATAATTTTATCTAAATAATGCTCTCACCCCTCACCTTCTCTCTGTTTCCTGCTTTCGTCTCTGTCCTTTTAGTTTTCCTGACCACACTTTTCATTCAAACAATTCTTTGGACACACACACACACACACAGATAAAGAGATGCAGACACAGACACACCACGTCTTATAGCTTAGCCACTCAATAGCTGAATCCAATTATAATCCATTAAGAAGGAGTTTAGAGGGTCCCCTCTGTATTCTCTGTAGAGAGAAGGAGAGAGAGATGGGGGATGGATGGATGCATGGATGGATAGAGAGACCCAAGTGGCTCTGTTTGGGTCACATGATGCACTGCCCTTTTTCAGCCGCTCTGTCATACACACACACACACTCATATTCAGTCTCTCGCTCTCTCTCTCTCTCTGTCTGCAGTAACACACAGTTCGCTCTGTGTGTGTGTGTTTATGTGTAAGTGTCTGCAGGACTGGCTGATATTTGGATGGGATTCTAATCATGTCTCTCTGCTGTTGCCTTTTTTTCAGGGACTATGGCTCTAAACGCAAATCAGGTAAGAACCTCTAAAGGCATCTAGCCTTTCTTTCTCACCTCCCCTCCCTCCACCCCTCTTAAACCTGTTGCACTGATCAGGAGTTAGCATGTAGCACTGAGTGCTAACAACAAACCTGCAGCCTTACTCAGCATCTCTAGTGCACGTCTCTCTTCACCTTCATGGGCGTTAGAATGACTTGCAGTTCTGCAGTAGCGGTTCACGGAACGTTGTCTCACCACTGCCCTTGGAATAGAATGAGGTTCAGTTCCCTGCTTGGGCAGGTGCCAAATATCACACTAATACGTATCCTTGAGCAGTGCTCTGTAGCATGGTTATGAATTGTTTATCGGGATAAAAGCACCCGCTAACGACCAGAAAATGTAACGTTTATACATATTTGTACCAAAGTGTTCGCTCTAGGGCTAGACCAAGGGCTGGGTGATATCAGCAAAATATCAATATCCCGATATTTTTCCTAGAATATCACAATATTATTTCAAGAATGATATCTTGTTTCCACCTCTAAGTAATTCCCTATTGTCTCTTAAAATCACACTTAAATGAATCTTGCACAGTATCGTAAGTGTAGACCAGACAGACACTATAATGAAAAGTAAACTTGAAAAGTAAAAGTTACTTATAAACTTGCCTTTTAATAACTGTTTCTTAAATACTATCTTGACTCCCAAAACTGCTGTGGTGACCAGCCCTCCTAAAACTTTATTGCATCCCTTTTACAGATAAGAAAACGAATTTCCCTTCTTGACTCACAGAGAATAAGGCTTTTTCTTAACAACAAACCTAACCTTATTTATTTATTTTTTTTTACACTGTTTTAATTTTTTTCTATTGGATTTAAGCTGTTGGTATTTCTCAATGGTATTTCTTCCCTGTCTTTGACTCTTCATTAGCCCATTGCTTGTGACGTGACTGTTCCGATGTCCTGTGAGAACAGCTTACATTTATTTATTTATTTTTTATTTTGCTGTACAACACATTACATTGAAAATAGCATTTTGTTTTATGGCAGATGTTTAAAAAATGCAGCTTTTCATGACAATGACATGGCTTCCCATACAAGTCTGAGAATGACTTATTTTTTTATAACAATAAGTAGAAGTTGCACTAACATTGGTTATGTCATTCCTTACCAGATGGAAGTATTATTATCCAAACTCCATTCAAAAAGGTATATTAAAAATCAAGCTTTCCATCCCTATGTCTAGTTCTGAACTAAAGGGTGGGGTTTTAAAAGCATATCTCTGGACCAGTGGGAGGATCTGAGGCAGTTACGAGTCGTTCCCTGCTGATAGTTCCGGACTCAGACTTGGGACTCAGATGGTTAAGAGCATTCTGTATCAGGCTTCTAAAAAAGGCTTGTCATTTTGAGCTGAACCAGGAGCCAGAGAAAGGCTGTGTAAGGTTTGTGCACTGTTCATTTGTTGTACATGGTGGTATTAGTTGATGGATGATTGTGCATTTATCTAAAGTGCTAGGGAGGGTTTATAGCACATACACATTGTAGTTGGGCATGTCTTTGGTCAGTTTCAAAGCTGACCAGATGCACAGTCATCCACTCAGGGAAAACACATCCACACAGGAAACAGAGGTCGTTTGCATTCATTATACAGCGCACTAATCAGGGTACGTAGACGGAAGGGTTTGCAACCGGACGTGCATCCCTCTAGAAGATTATATTAGAGTAAGTTATGTCTAAATATTTGAATTTCTTCTGCGGGTTTGTTGCCAATCGGTCCATGATCTGATGAATGTGGACATGGGTCAGAAAATAATTTCCATTCTGATTTTGTTGGAAATAACTGAGGTTTCCTTTCTCATAAATGTCCAGATGTAGTCATTATTAACTGTTCATCTCTCAGTTGTACCTCACAGTGTTTTTTAAACCTACAGTTTAAGGCTCAGTTATCACCGGTAATAACAAATAAACTATCAGATACAAGAGATACAAACTATCAATATAATATTTAAAAATATTTTTTATGTAAAAAACTATGCCATATACCCTGTTTTTCATAGTTGCCCCATAATTTCACCACATAATATATGTCTTTATAAAGGTTATTGCATGTAGTTTATATGTCCTCTGTAGCTTAAGTTATTGTTCATTTTAGCACATTGTGTTATATGCAGATACATTTGGCATTAGAAAACACCTGCATAGGATTAGTTTTCACTTATTTTCTTGGGCAGTGTGCGAACATATGGATAAATTAATCAAGTTCTTGTCATTTCCAGCTCCGGGCTGTTTGCCTTCCGTCTTAATTGCCTCTCACTCTGCGGGGTTGGAAGGTGGAACTCCAGCGAACAGCTGGAAAGTGTCATTTAGCTCAGGGTTATTTCAAAAACAAACTCAGTTTTAATCGTTAGGTGTGGACAGTGCTAACTCTAACGTTTGCCAGAGTTTGCCAAAAAATTGTAGTTGATGTCATTGGGTATTTTGTTACGATGCGCATCGACAGAAAAATAATTTCTCAATGACCAGCTGCTGGAATGCGGACAAGAAGTTTTAAGGCATTGTCTTTGGATTGGAATGAAGTCTTGCTGTCCAGAAGATAGAGATGTAGGTCAGTTGTCATTGTGTCATTTGGAGAATATGTTCTTCAGAACTGGATGACCCTACCAGCAGAAAATTGCTCGAAGTGTGTGTGTGTGTGTGTGTGTGTGTGTATTAGCCTTGCCCCATTCCAAACACAAATTATCTGGCTAATCAAGCGTCTCAAGGCCATCTGTTTTGCTCAGAATGGGAACCAAATCTCCTTCACAACAAAATCCTTCTGCTTCAAATTCTTTGGATTTTCCAAATCTGACAAGCTTGAGTCTAATCACACTTCACGGCTTGTCCATGAGATTGTAGACACTTTCCTGCAGTTCATTGGACTTGACTCCTTCAGCAGTTGGCTCCATGCCTGTGGAATGACAGTAATGCCGATTTAGGAGGAAGGTGTCCTGGTGGAATCAGACACAGATGATCCCTGGCTGGGACCAACAGGAACTAAGAGGCTCCATCTGGCAAGCAAGATGGTGTCACCAAAAGAAACAGCATTTGCAGATCAGATGAAGTCAGATGTTTATGTTTTATGTACATTCTGTATCCAGTGTCCAGACAAATTCACAACTTGGGTGAGATTCAAACGCTAGGACGTAACTCAACAGGATAACATTGTGTTAAGAGGGTGTATTTTAGCGAAAGTAAAACACTAAAAGCAGGGGAGCTGCATTCATTCTAGCTGTAGTTTCCCAGTCTTAATAAATACATGTAGAGCTATAAGGAATTTCTTTTAGACTTGATCATTCCAGCAGGACTGTGTTTTGGTTTAAGGAACTATTAGTTTTATTTGCATATATTTCTGTTGAAATATTTGCACATAATTCTTTGGCAGAAGTGTTTAATTATAAACTGTAAGAAGAGGTGATCAAGGGCATATATCGTATGAGGAACCTAAAATACAGAAGATGGATATGTGAGATAAACAGTGACTAATGTTGGAAATTCGTCTGAGATCTGGGGGACTGAAGATTGGACAGCATTTTTCGAGATATGAACACATGGCAGGTTGTGAGTTCATGCATGGGTTGGCAGTTCATGAGGCTGATTAAGGTTCAAGAAAGTCAAGAGGAGTGCGATGGTAAGCCATTCATTAAACTCTCTAGAGCATCTAGAGGAGGCTATTCATCACAGCAGAAGAGTGAATGGTACATGCGTAGGGTTGTGTAATGTTTTACACTGTTGAGAGTTTCACTTGAGAATGTGGCCTCGGTTGACTTTTTAATGCACTCGGTGAAGACTCATCAGCTGTAAGTTTCCTTAAAGTGATTATAGTCTTTAAGGTCTCAGATTTAGAGTTAAAATTCCATTGTGTGGTTGTCTGAACATCATTTTAAACAGTTTAAATAAGCAACAAAATGAATAACATATAAAAAGGTGTCAATAATTATTCATTTTGTTGCTTTTTACACTGTTTAAATGTAACAGTATACTTACAATGTACATTTTTTACATATTATCTTGTGGCCAGAGCCTTGAATGAAGACACTATAGGTTCACATTTATAAAAGCTCAGGTTGCTTTCAGGATTTGTGATAACTATCCACACAGCAACTGCATTGCCAGCCAAACTCAGCATTGTACTGTAGTTATGGCACCAAAAACCCAGCCGTTATTTGTCCTTACTATTATATTTTTAACATGACTTATAGCTATGAGTTTCCAACTGCTCTTTGGGGGTTCTGCTGAGTTTAACTCTGGCTTAGTCTGTTGTCAACCTGTGGTAGTGTGTTTTGCTCCATGGGTACAAAATTATGCCATTTGGTGTGTGTGTGTGTGTTACGTAATGGCACCCTGTTTTAAACAGCCTCTATGTCCACTGTTGCCACAAATCGTTGAGTGTCTCCTTGTGGCATTATTCTCCAAACTGTTTACCTGTTTGCACAACTAAATCCTTCTTTTGTCCATTTTACACCAGAGCAATACCCTCTTTGCTCTCAGAATAGTCTATATTTAAACAGTGTGGTAGACATTTTGTATACATTTTGGAAACCATTGGTAAATGTCCATTTCTGGTAGAATGATTGTTTTGTCTGTAGATGGAGGGATGTTGGTTCTGAAGTATGTTCTAATCAGCTGTTCTGGTTCATTATTTTGGCTTATTTTGCTGCTATCATCAGAAAATATTGTAACTGTACAAGTGTTCGTTGTAAAGAGTTTAGAATTTTGTGAAGATTTAGCAAATGTAAGACAGCACAATATATTGCTTAGCATGTTCCTATAACTGTTTAATTCATATGATATAGGGTGGATCAGACACAGCAGTGCTGCTGGAGTTTTAAACACTGTGTCTACTCTCTGTCCTCTGTATTAGACACACATACCTCTACATGTAAAGTCAGAGACATTAGCTCATCTGTGGTTGCACAGTTTGTGTTGGTCATCAATGGAGGCCCCCAGCAGGACATTGTTGGCTGGATATTCACTGAGGGTTTTAAAACCTCAACGAGCACTCCCCCTATATTGGCAGAAAGTAATTCACTTTTACATCACTGCCCTGAAATCAAGTGGGAGGGGTTGTGGCCTCCTACACGAGTTACATAGTGCATTGCTGAGCCTGGAGTAGCAATGGAGCACCACAATGATTTAGTGTTGCTTTAACAGTCTGTGGTAAAATGCCAGTGGAATTACTCTGCACACATTAGCATCCATCATTTTGCATTCGTTAATGCTTTTACACACATTGATCATGAAAAAAATTGATTTGTTTACTCGTATGATGTAGACTGTATCCACCCCACCACCTCTTTTTGTGAGGAATAATTAACGTCTTTCTCATGTTTTTCCTGGTTTCACAGTTTGAATTACACAGAGAAGAATTGTACTGCGTCCAGTGTACACAATTTATTTGTATTCCTCACACTCCAGATCAAATGGCTTTTAGGTGGCTCCCTGTGACATCAGTGTTTTATTTTATTATGATTATGATTGACAAGCACTGTTTTATAGAGCTCTAGTGGCTAACATCATTTCTTGGCAGTAGAGTGTTTGCTGCATAGGGTTTTGTCCCGATGCTGCAACAACATCTTCAACATTTTTCAGGGGTGGGGGGTGGGGGTTACCCATGTGAGATCCAGATGTGTGTTTGTGTGTGTGAGGAGAGTGGGGTTTAAAGGGGAATGGTGGTCAGTCAGACGGACCCCTGGCTGCTTACGTGGCAGTTGGGATAAAGTTTCATTGTGACGTAGTTAACAGGCTAATACTGTTTACTCAAGTGCAGGGCTTGATGACGGGGAGAACGGCAGAGATACAGGAGTGCAGGGGCTGGGTAGGGAGTACGTTTAGTTGTAGAGGACAGGAGGGCAACATAACGTGTGTTTGTGTGCGCGAGCGTGTGGATATGTGTTTTCATTGAAAAGAATAAACCTAAATGGGTCAGTGTGGTTTTACTATGAATTTGCCTTTTTAGCTTGCAGTGCACTTTTTCTGAAAATTCCACTCTCTTGCTGCTGGCGTGGTCTGTACTGGAGCTCAGTGGGCAGCATAAAAAAAGCCCGAGTCTGATGAACAGAGCTTGTGGTTGGGCTTAAACTGTGTTAAAAACATTGAGATTCAAGGGTCAGCAGCCTGTTTGGAGTTGTATGTGAAGGAATAGTTTGTAACACACAAGCAGCTCCTTACACCGTGTGAACATTTTTACAACAGAAATGCTCCAAAATAACTTTTACGTAAACATTAACCTGCATTAAATATAAGAACAAGTTTTGCACGAGTCTGGGTCGACTCGACTCGACACGACTCGGCACGCTTTTCCACTGGCAGGGCGCCCGTGAAATTTGTGACGTCACAAATCTCTGTTTCTTCTTTGAAAACCCCAACAATGGCAGAGGTAAATTCGCAGTTCGGTAAATAGGCACTGTTCTCATGGCGTGTGGTTTTTACTGAAAACGTTCGCCGGCCATTGGCCCAAACAACATTTAAACCTCTTCAAAACACCTCAAGGTAAAGTTACGAGCTGCTGTTGTGAGTCCGATCAAAACAAATGTGAAAGCTGCTGTGACTGAAGAGGTTTTAAAAGCAGTGTTTTGTGCTGGATTGGAACGAGCTCTGCATTTCGTGGCGATAGACATCTCATTAGCCAATCAGCACTCTGCAGGGTTTACGTGTCACCATTTAGTACCTACTCTGCACGGTTGGAACCGGACGTGAGCTGGTACTGAAAACGTACCCAGTTCCAGGGACCAGTGCCAGATTTGGAAAAGCCAAAGAGCCTTTTCGAGTTAGTTACATTAAAATTCATTTTCTGATCTGTATTAACAGGTTTGAATCTGTACCATTTCAATGCTAACCTTTTAGCATTTCCATTTCAAACAATGTCTAAAAGTCTTCTTACGTATTAGAATTTCCTTCAGGCGAGAAGTATGTACGCAGAAGACATACTGGACGAGTGCTGCATAAATGTAACATTCATTCAATAAAATAATTAATATCAAATGTGCTTTTATTAACACCAGGGATCACAACCAGTGCTAAAAATAAATGTTGCTTTTTTCTGCCCAGCAGCTGGTGGGATATTGAATGAAACATTTGTTAAAGAAAAGGCAGTATTTCTGTATTAGTGCTGTAATTGATACTCCAAAGGGACAGTAGGTGGTCGTCCACTGCAGAGGAAGTGTATTTATGATGTTATCTTTACTGCTTTTTTTCTACTCTCCCAGTGTTTTCTTTAGTGTGAATGGAGCACTTCTTTTAAAAAGGTCCAGTTCCTACAGTTTTCTACATTAAATTTTAATGATCTAAAGCGGTTCATTTCTACGTGACCATTTCCCAACCTCCCTTCATCATTTATATTTCAGCAGGCTGTTTTTGTTACTGTGTCTTCTATGCAATATGTGCAGCCACACCTCTTAGAAGTTCAGTCTCAGAAGTTGGCTGCATATTTATTTCTTCTTGAAAACTGAGTTAACCCAAACAAATACAGCAATGAGGTCTGCGTTAAGGGCAGCCAACACATTTTTCTAAGAATGATATGAAATATTTCTTCTTTTATGGCTATTTTTTTATACAGTAACAGCTTTTTGACAGCTGTTTATCTTTTCAGAGCTATCGGAGTTCACTTCCCATATACTTTTTCATAATGTTTTAATTTTTTTCACTGTGTGTTTGTGTGCATTCCTTGCCTTCCCTGAGGGGAAGTGTTTAGGTCGTAGTATTCAATGTGTTCGTCACAAGATTCAAGTTGGGGGGGGGGGGGGGGCTCTCTGAACTGGGAAACAGATGTAGAACAGCCTGGTTATCTCTCTCTCGCTCTCTCTCACTCTTGCTCTCTCACTCTCTCTTCTCTCTCTCTTCCTCTCTGTCTCTTGCTTTCTCTCTCCATCTCTGTCTCTTCTCTCTATCTCTCTTTGTCTCTCCCCTCTCTCTGTCTCCTCTCATTCTCTATCTCTCTCTTCTCTCTCTGTGTCTCCTCTCTCTCTCTATCTCTGTCTCTTCTCTCTTTCTCTCTGTCTCTCTCTCTATCTATCTCTGTCTGGTCTCTTCTCTCTCTCTCTCTCTCTCTGTCTCTTCTCTCTCTTCCCTCTTTCTATCTCTCTCTCTCTCTGTCTCTCTCTGCTCTCTCCATGATGAAAAGAGAACACTTTTTTTTAAATCACAAAACTACTGACATCATTTGAGTATTTATCCCTGATTAAATAATCAAAAAGCCCAGCACACAGCAAAAACAACGAGCATGCATACAGCATATGTACACAGTACAGAAGACAAGGAACAACTGGGAGCAATCAGTAGTGTCTGCCCATTCCCAGGTGCAGAGTGTGACACAGGCGGAGCAAGAAAGGAACAAGGGTGGAGACTCCGAACCAAAATAAAAACAAGAACACATGGACAAGGAAAAGGGAAGGTTTTTACTTGTTTTTCATGTGGAAACGATATAAACATTTGTATACATTTAGTTTATTCCACTTCCAGAGCATTTCATGTTTTTTTTTTTATTATTTCACCAATAATGGAGTTCTGTAACAGAAGCCTTATTTTCCCCTCAGAGCAGGCCTCAGCTGTACATTGGTTGATTTATAGTTACAATAGTGGACCTTTATTAATGCCAGCCTTTAGCACCTCTCCCTCTTACGCAGATCAACACAATAACTCTCACAGGGACAGTAATGTTTTGGATCGCTGTATTGCAGTGATGAAATGCTGTGAATTCACATGCCAGCAACAGGCTGGAGCCATATTAAACTGACCACTGCTTCCTTCCTTCGTTTTTCATGGACTACTATTGGACAGCTATTCTTTTTTGGATTTTTTTGGGGTTCTTTCTTCTCCACTGTTTTTGCTGTTGCCCTATACCTTTTTGCTCTACTATTGCGCTGTACTGGTTGCGTTACATATGTATATATGCAGGTGTTCATTTTAATATTAAAATAGTGAAGGAAAGATATTTCTTTAAATTTATCTAGAAAGAAAAAAATGTAAAAAATAAATATGTAAAAAAATAATACTGGGCGGCACGTTGGAGCAGCAGGTTAGTGTCGCAGTCACACAGTTCCAGGGACCTGGAGGTTGTGGGTTCGAGTCCCGCTCCGGGTGACTGTCTGTGAGCAGTGTGGTGTGCTCTCCCTGTGTCTGCGTGGGTTTCCTCCGGGTGACTGTCTGTGAGGAGTGTGGTGTGTTCTCTCTGTGTCTGCGTGGGTTTCCTCCGGGTGACTGTCTGTGAGGAGTGTGGTGTGTTCTCCCTGTGTCTGTGTGGGTTTCCTCCGGGTGCTCAGGTTTCCTTCCATGGTCCAAAAACACACTTTAGTAGGCGGATTGGTGATTCAGAAGTGTCCGAAGGTGTAAGAGATCCAGGCTATCGGCGAGTCAGGTGCAATAGTGGCAAGGAAAATGTCCCTCAGCACACGAGGAAGACTCATACAGGGAACCCATCATCCTCGGGTTGACACCGGAGACACAACAGAGAACAGAACAGAAGTAAAAGTGAACTGATGACAGATGAAGGGGTTATAGTAATGTGAATGTAGAATATTAGTGATCTATGAGTCTGAGGAAGGAGGAGGTGATCAGTGATTCTGTGTGAGTTAAAAGTAGGTGCAGAGTTAATTTGAGATAAAACAGCATGGCCAAACAGGACATAGGGGCTGGATCAGGGCAACACCTGGAGAGCAGCAGGACATCTCAAAGCATGAGAGAGACAGGAGAAAGAAAACCAGACAAAGGGAACATATAAAAATACAGAGGTTAACAGGTTCATGGTAAAGAACAGGCAAAATTGTCCTGTGAAAAAAAGCTTCCATGGGTCAGGCAAGAGAACCCAGCAACAGGCAGCGTGTGGGCAGTTACCAGAAAACTAACTAGAAGAGCTGTAGCTATGGTCAAATGACAGGGTTAATACAAAGTAGTGATAATATGAAAACCAGCTCAGGTCAATAACTGTTGAATACTATTGAGATACACTCTTATAAATAAAGGTGCTACAAAAGATTTGTTGAGTGATGCTATAGAAGAACCACTGTTGGTTCCATAAAGAACCATTTTTGTTTAAGAAATGCCTCTGTGAAGAACCTTTTAAAGGTTTAAAATCCATCACTCTGTCATAAAGTTCTTTACCCATTTAAAAATATTAGCAAAAATGGTTCTTTATGAAACCTACATTGGTTCTTCTATGGGATCGCCCACACTCTTCCCTGTCTTGTTGTATTTTGTGCTCGGAGCAGATGAAACCTTATCAGCTCGACGGCGTCTGGCTATTGTTAGATGAGCAGCTGTGGAAGTGAACTGGAGTTTCAACATCCCCTGGATGAATGCACTTCAAATGTTCGTAGAGATGGTTTCAGTGATTCTCCCTCAGTGGACCACCAGCTAATATGTGTTCTGTTGTGTCCATGAGGTGGTCTGAGGCTGGAAAATCCTGATTACCTGATTTAGACATCTCAGGAACTAGAGCAGAACAGAAATGTGGAGTGGGTTATAAACCTCCTGAGTAATACTCTACTGATTAAGTTTGAAAAATTGGGGAAAAATTTGGAATCACTGTTTGGAGTTTGAGAGTATGATACGGTGGCTATTGATGCTCTACAGTGGAACCTCTACTAACGAACTTTCAAAGATACGCATTTAAATATTTTTACCAACTACCAACGAACCATGACTCTAGAAACGAACCCGAGCCTCCGCAGAGCCGGCGGCTGGAAATTTCATGTTTCCATGTTTTGCGAATTTAGTACTATTTTGTTTCACAGTATTCATTAAATTCTTATTCCCTAGGGAATAATGTGAAATGTAACCGTATACATGTTGGACCATCCAGTGACCCTAACCCTTCAGGTGTTGAGACATTTAATTAATTTGATCTGCCTTCAAGAGTGGGCACTACATGAGATTTTCTCATATACAGTCTTATAACTCCCTAACGCAAGGTCTAAAGGTTCATTCCCTTTAACTGGCAGGAAAACAGTGGCGGGGAAGTGAAGGAGTGATGCTGTCTCCACCGTTAATCCACTTCCACTCAAATTTAAGGTTTTTCCCTTCCCTTGTAAAGTTGCTGTTTTGGAGATGCAAGGTTTTGAATGTCCAGTGAAGATATGAATAGTTTGCCATGGTAAATAAACCTAACATTAAGTAATTAAACATTACTTGCATAGTAGCCAGAACAAGCAGAGAAAACATGTTATTTTATCTGAGCTCAATGGTTTTAAATATGCAGGATTCCTCTGTCTGTTTTTATCAGTGACTTCAAATATGTGGCTTTTGCTTTTGGGGTTATAGGTCTCTCCCCTTTCAAAGAGATAGGAGCCTGGCTTTGTCTGAGTGGAAGGGAGTGTTACCAAGATGTCTGCCAAATGCACAGATTTGTTTTGCTTCAGGACTAATGTAGCACAATTGTCAAAAAAGTCCTCATAGTTAAGAAATTGCAAACTTGTTTATGTGGCTCCTGACACTGTTTACATCGCTAGGATACGTTTGACTTTTAGAATTTCGTCTTTCATTTCGTCTGAATACAACTGAGACCTTCATGTAGTGCACTGGAATTTTTCCAAACGTCCTTCAGGTAAAACGTGCAAGGATTAGTTTAAATAACTGCAGCTTTTCATGCTGTTTGAAAATAACGAGCAGCATTGTTTTTGGGTTCAGCAGAGTTGCAGTCATAAAGGGCTAGGCTGGGTGTAGTAATGTGAGGAATGGAGTGACTAGGTGGAGAAGAGGGGGAATGGAGTGGAGAGGCGGAGGGAGAGAGGGAGGAGTCGCTCCTAGGGAATTTTTTGAGGTAAAAAAAATATTGCATTAGACTCACTCTAGACTAATGATTTGCAGCTTCTCTCTCTGTGAAGTTTATTATGTTATTCATGGTGGTATCGTCATACAAACGAAGGGATGCGCGTGTTTTGATGGCCTTGCTGAAGTAAAAGAGTGTGGCGCGTGCACACACACACACACACACACACACACACACACACATTCTTCTTTGTGTCCTTGTTTCTGTTGCCCCCCAGTGTCTACTTCTATGCTTTCCACATGACATTTAATTTCCTGAAGGACTTGGATGCAGTGTGTGTGTGTGTGTGTGTTTCTATGACTGTGTGTGGGTGTGTTTGTGTGGTCAAACTGCAGTTTACCCTTCTCCTTAAATCTCCACACCCCACACTCTTCCCTGTCTTGTCGTATTTTGTGTTCGGAGCAGATGAAACCTTATCAGCTCGACGGCGTCTGGCTATTGTTAGATGAGCAGCTGTGGAAGAACTGGAGTTTCAACATCCCCTGGATGAATGCACTTCAAATGTTCGTAGAGATGGTTTCAGTGATTCTCCCTCAGTGGACCACCAGCTAATGTGTTCTGTTGTGTCCATGAGGTGGTCTGAGGCTGGAAAATCCTGATTACCTGATTTAGACATCTCAGGAACTAGAGCAGAACAGAAATGTGGAGTGGGTTATAAACCTCCTGAGTAATACTCTACTGATTAAGTTTGAAAAATTGGGGAAAAATTTGGAATCACTGTTTGGAGTTTGAGAGTATGATACGGTGGCTATTGATGCTCTACAGTGGAACCTCTACTAACGAACGCCTATACTAACGAACTTTCCAAGATACGCATTTGAATATTTTTGCCTCCACCAACAAACCATGACTCTAGAAACGAACCCGAGCCTCCGCAGAGCCGGTGGCTGGAAATGGCCACTGACCCCAATAGGCGAGTCTCCCAGCGCCCAGACTTGAGTGAGCTTTTAAGATTAGCAAATTGTAGCTTTAGCATTTTAGCATTAGTGTAAATAGCAGACATCGAAATTCGTGCTAAGTTAATACGTATCTATGCTTCGTCTCCCCACATTCACCGCCTACTCTCCGTTATTCCACCCACCCCCCACCTCCCGTCATACAGCCAGTGCCTGTGTTACTCCTCCAGACAGTCGTCACGTCTTCAAGGTAGCGATGTGTAACCACTTAAAACTTTATTATTTCTTTTTTATTACTGTTACCACTGTATTTCTTGTTTATTTTAGTAACGCTGCATGTATTTTTTTACTAATTTGAGAGTGTTGTAAACATATATCAGTGCAAAAAGGGTGACTTTCGGGGCGGGGGCTGGAACACATTAATTGCTTTCCATTATTTTAAATGAGGAAAATTGACTCGAGAAACGAACTTTTCTACTTACGAACCGGGCCACAGTACGGATCAAGATCGTAAGTAGAGGTTCCACTGTATTTGTGTTGGTGCTTTTGTAGTAAAAATGTGTCTTAGAGTGTTAACGTTTATAACATGATGAATGTGTGATTGTGTTCAGAGAATGATGTAGTGATTTCTTGTTATAAAAAGAAAAGCATGTTCGAGGATGTATTGTTCCATACTTAACTCCTTTAAACGAATGTGATCTTTTCCTTCTATCTTTCTCTGTCTTTCCTTTCTTCTGCTCTGCTTCCTGAAGTGTGGATGTATGGCCTACAGGATAGTCCCACCAAGTCTGAGGCCACAGGTACTTATGCTTGCTCTCTTTCTCTCTTTCTCTGTGTGTGTGAGTCTTATATTAACAGCATGTCCTTTGACTTTTCCTTCAATTATTCATCTTTCATTTTCTCAGCCAACTTTTTGCTTATTAACAAAACTCAAGGTGAGGATCATAAAGGGATGCAACCTTCTACAGAGGGTTTCCTACTGAGGATTCTTAATCCATATATTCCTTAGGGATTTATACTGAGGACTGGATGCTAACCTTTTAGCAATAACTGTGGATTACAAGCAGTAGAGCTTCTAAAATCCCACGCTCCAAAAACACACGTTGGTAGGTGGATTGGCGACTCAGAAGTGTCTGTAGGTGTGAGTGCGTGTTGCCCTGTGAAGGACTGGCGCCCCCTCCAGGGTGTATTCCCGCCTTGCGCCCAATGATTCCAGGTAGCCTCTGGACCCACCGCGACCCTGAACTGGATAAGCACTTACAGATAATAAATGAATATACCTAGTATAAATACCTATGGTCATGAAAAACAAAGCTTTTTCTCCGTGTTAGTTGGATGGCTTTCTCGGTATGGACTGATCAGTAGTAAAGAACCCTTTTCTTGAGAAACCGTTTGAAAGGGAGCCATCTCCTATCTATTGTACTGTAAAGTAGGCAAAAAGCAGATAAGATTAAAAAAAACACTCCCCATAAACCCACTTAAAGGCATAGAAATGTCAACATAGTTTCAATAAACAGTTGTTTAAACATTATAAACGTATAAGGTGACATTGTAAAACATGTCCTCCTAATCCCTGACCTTCTTCCCAACACTTGCCAAGTTTAACAACTGACGTCCTGCAAATAAACACTGGAACCAATAATACGCTCATCCTTGACCAAAGCTGGCGCCATATGCCGAGCATTTCTCTCTTTGTTTCCTCGCACGCATTCCATGTAATTGTTACAGTTCTGAGGAAGAAAATACTTCCTTGTTGCATTGTTGTAGCCGTAGCTACATGTGTATAAACATAACTGAGGGGATAAACCTATGATAAACAGAGAAGGTCCTCAAGTAAATGTTTTGCAAGGAAATAATATATTAGTGTAAGGGTGTCCATAGGAACAGTAGCAGAGAGACTAGAATGGAAGTGGTTAGAAGCTCTTGCCAGAACAGACTCCTTCTATGTACAGTTTGTGCTCTGCCACAGCCTTCCGTTGGCTTCTATATCTCCAAGAAAGGAAGCGAAATGTTTGGACTAAGAGCAGAGAAACGTAACGAGCTGTCCAAACACTGAATGCTAACCTACTTTTTTTTAATTTTTTTTATTCAGCCGTTTAAACAAGTTTGAGTCTTTTAGTGTAGCCTCGTTTGTTAAGTTGAGCAACATTGCGGTTGAATAAAATGCAACTTAGCTTAGCGTGAAGCCTTTCTAATTAGGTCATGCCATTCCTGACAGTTGATTAAGACAAGACACACTGAGCATGCCTCTCTTTCTCAGCCCTACTGTGATAAACAACTTGTGTGGAAGGATTCCCACATTAATCCCCTACTAAAGCATCTGTAAAGACAGAAGACCACAGTGGGCCAGCAGGCTTATTACGGGCTGCTGAAGAAAATGCATTTGGGCTCTTTTTAGAGGCCCAGGCCAATGCTCAACACCGTATTTACAGTAGAAGTTTATAAATCACTGATAAGCAGTTAGTTACGCAATAAATTACGTTTTAAATTTGTTCCTCAATAAGTTGCTTCACCAAACCGATGAATTTGAATGAAAACCTTAAATAAAGATTCATTAATCTAATGTTTTGTTTTTAGAATTGTCTTCTCATTACCCTCCTAACACCATAAAGCTCTTTGTTTTAATGAGAGTTAGCGGGTAGTTTTAAACTAATCTTTAGCAATGTTCCCCAAATTGGTTCATCAACAAAACACAGTGGTAAGGCCAAGTGACAGTTCAATGTTTTACAGCTGACATCAGCTCATTTTTGTTCATTTTTAGCACTGTGTTCTCGTTAGCCCTTAACATCCTAATGATGATTGTTTTGCTTGGACTTAGCAGGCTAGTTGTTTTTGCTAGACCATTAGAATTGTCTTCACAGCATGGAATCTCAGTGTGGTGTCTAGCACATGTCCTGCATGCTTTCCGTCCAGCCTGTCCTTCTCCTTAGCCAGTTATTTATGGCTGATCTGGGATCAGTTTCCATTAGAAAGTGCAGAATGCATGTCCAGGTTAGCATTCCATATGCTAACCTCTTGCAGAGAGAGAGAGAGAGAGAGAGAGAGAGAGACTAACTGACTGAAAAGAGAGAGAAGTATTTCTCAGTTCATTAACACATAGCTGGAGTCGGACATAAAGAATGCTATAAGATGCCATAAGGTGATTGGCCACATGCTGAAGTGTTGTATATCTGTTTTTTTCCCTAATTTACGTTTAGACTCTTCATATAATTTTCTTTCACCAAGTAATCAATAATAGCCCAGCTAAATGGTTTTATTAAATAATCAGGAATTGAGAGAGAGTGAGAGAGAGAGAGAGAGAGGAGGAGGAAAAGAGTGGTCTACCCCAGCTGAAATGCTTTCTTCTCGTGTTTCACATAAACACACACTCTCTCTCTCTCCCCCTAAATGTGCTCATATGTTTCTATTTAAGGCCTGGAGAGTAGACTACTCTGATTGGCTTTTTTCATACAACCCCCCCACCCCCCAGTGGCTGCCTAACCCCTTGAATGGGAGGAGAGAGAGAGAGAGAGAGACAGAGAGAAGGGGGAAGGCCTTCCTTTCTCTTTCTCTCTCTCTCTCTCTCTCTCTCTCTCTTGTTTATTTTCCAGCAGAAAAACTTCTCCAGTCTACCATTCCGAAGTTACATCCCCAACTGTTAGCAACTCTCTCTCTCTCTCTCTCTCTCTCCCTCCCTCCCTCTCTCTCTCTTTCTCTCTCTCTCTCTCTCTCTTTCTCTCTTCCTCTCTTCCCGAATCTCAACCCCCCCTGCCCCTTCCCCAGTTCATTCCACCCCCGCTAAAAGTCACCGCACTATGGCTTTTCAAAACCCATGCAGACCTCCTCAGGATTCTCCTCGTTGAAGGAGCCAGCCCTCACATCTTTGATTCTGCAGTTTGCTGGGTCTCGGGCCTAGGCTCGGGGGTGAAGCTGTTGGATCTATATGGCCAGAAGCTGTGGAGAATGCAGGGGCTTGAGTTGTGTTAGGCGTGGATGGCAGCGTACAGGGGCTGGAGGGGCAGGGGCGGCGGCGCTAGGGGCGGCGGGGCAGCGGGCCGCTGGCTGACGGCATGTTTCTTCCCCTCGCCCACAGGCCTGGACAGCGGAGAGCCCATGGTGCTGGAGCAGTTTGTGGCCGTGGCCAACTACGAGCGGCAGGAGAACTCGGAGATCAGCCTGAGAGCCGGCGAGACGGTGGACGTGATTGAAAAGAGCGAGAGCGGTGAGTTTGTCAGACATGCAAACACAAGCATAAACACACACATGTAAATACAAGGCCATGCATTGAAATGACTACTAAATACTGTACTTGTAACTGCTTTATGTACATGTTTATTAATATAATGCCTTGCTTCCACACATCCACTGGCTTTAGTTATTTATAATATAAATATTTTAAGAAATGATTCAAGTCACATGTTTGTGTTCATGATTGAATCTACATACAATACAGTGCATCATATTATTTCTATAATCGGCTCGTCTTATTCTTACTGTAACATCTGCAAAGGAGACATATGGAGTCAAACTTATGAACTTTACCAGTGTATACTAAAGGGTTAACTGATACATCAACAACCAGAGCACTGTAGACATACACAAGCTGGTTGTTTGCTTACAAACATAACTACAAGCTTGTGACAATGTGCCCGTGTCAGAGGTTCGTACATTAAGTATTCTTTGCCTTGTAAGTGCTGTCCCTGGATAAAACATTCACTGATATGACACTTGTGCCTTATGCTGTAAAATGTTTCCTTCTTTTCATCTACCGGCATCACTCCCAAAAATATATTGGGCACCAGTAACTGTAGGAGTGTATTTGTATTCCGTTAAACTCACTTCATCAGTATTTCTTTAATATTTGGCTGAATCCACAGCTTTACATGATACACAGTTAGCTTTCTACTGTCCTACTATCTTCTTTCCAGTGTTTTCTTCCCTGACTCTTTGTCCTCAAGGATCCCTCTCCCCCTCCTCCCTGCATTGGTTCCCTCTTTCCTCAGTCTTGCTCTTGGCTCCACCTGAAGGTGTTGTTTTGGCCAGTTGGTCGGTCGGTTGGTCGGTGGGCCTGGCTCCATGTCTCCCCCAAGGAGCTCTGGGCAGAAGGCCAGACTGTTGTCTTTCCCATTAGGAATGTATCCTAGACAGGCACAATAACTACCAGCCCACCCTCCCTCCCTCTCTTTGCACTCCAGAGATGAGTTGGAAGGCAGCAGCGCACTTCCAAACTTGACTTCAGATTGACAACAGAGTGAGAAAGGTTCATTCTGCCTAGTCAGCTTTCCTGCAGTAGACTACAAATGCCAAAGAACATAACGCAGCCAGTTTCCATCACTTTTCATGTGACTGTCATGTTTTCCAAAGCAGTACTTCAGATAAACTGCCCTGGAATTTAATTTAGTCAGTTCTGCTAACTCCACACTCCAGGTTTGCAGAATGGGTGTCTGGAACCAGCATGCGTTCCCAGCCAATGTTCTGAACCTTGCCCCTTTAGTGTCAGGCCTGCCAAAGTCTGATATTTTATCAGTCGTTTTGCACAATCTTAGTTAGCTCTGCTAGCATTTCCCAAGGGCTAGCCTCTTACCGGAGGGTGTGTTTTAACCATCAGACCCAATTCGAAAGCATTTATTTCTGTGTTTCTCATTCCCATCGAATACAGAAGTCATATTGTTTTATGGGGGGAACCAAGCAATGAGAAAACCTAGTCTTTTTTTAACCGCATTTTTTCAGCCATGGTCTATGTTATACAAGTCTGATCCAATCTGGATTGTATAAATGTCTCCTTGAAGAGCTTTATTCACAAGGCTGAATTCTCAAGCTTAAGTTTCACAAAGCTGATGTTTGTTAGATGCTCTTCTTGTTGAAGCATTTCCTAGCTTTTAGCTTCAGTGATCTGTGCTGAGCACAATTCGAGAGTCTTTGCAGCTGCGCCACTTGCCAGGGGCCTTTCGGTAAATAGGCCAAAAACACCATTAAATGTTTGCTCTTAAGGATATTCAGGCACAAATTGCACAACACGTGCCAAAAGGAAAATAAGAAACAAACACAGAACACATTGGACGTTTATAATCAAACCGTTGCATGTCCGTCTCCAATAAGCATTTCCAAGAATTGAAAATATATGAATGAGTGACAAAAACATATATCATTATACTTTTGGGACCACCTTTTTGAGTTTATTATGTTCAGGGGAACCATACTATCTTCTGTACTGGATGTGAACTGTAGTCACAACTGCAGCACTGATGACATCATTAGCCAGCTGTGCCAAGCTAAACAATTATGTGTGCTTGTTTAAAATCCCAGACCTCCATCCTTCTTTATGCATTTATTGCCACCTCTCTGCTTTCACTCGGCTGATTCCTTCGGAAATGTGGTGTTGTAATTGGACTTTTCCAAAGCTAATTTACAGCCTAAGTCCCTGTCATTGCTCCATACTCCAAGAAGAGGATATACATTTAGCATGGCAACATTTTCAGTACAGTTCATTTTACAAGTTATAGCAACAAACTGAAGATGTTGGACAGTCTTTTTCTGATTTACACCGACACGTAAACTTTAAATGGGGTCATTGTAGATTATGAGGATAAATCTTTAGGAGCTTCTCATTCCCCCCTCCAGTTCTCAGGATGTTCTTGTCCCTCAGTTGTTGCCCCTTGGCCTCATCTGCTCCAGTAAGACTCCAGCTGTTTTAATGGAACGCTAGAGCTACCAGAAGTGGGCCTCAGCAAGCTGTGGAAGTGTTGGAGGACGAAAGAGCCTGGCAAAGCTTATGCATGTCCATCTGGAGTTATAAGCTTCAATATTATCTTGTGGAAAAACTCAAGACTCAAGCAGGCTTAACAGAGTGAGACAGTGACAGAGACAGAAAGAGAGTTTGCATGCCAAAGATCTGAAGAGCCAGGCAGAAGCTCTCAGGACTCTGTCCTCTTGCAACCTCCTGAATTCCTCATTGTATCTTGAGCTTTTCCTCGAAAGGGAAGACTAGCCTCTGCAACATCCATCAATTTCTTTTTTTAAAACCTGGATTGCTTTGCCTTAAATTCATGACAAATTTCTGTCTTTGTAAATGATTTATAACTTGTTTTCTGCATCCACACAGAATATAGTTGCTACTATGATCTACAAATTTACAGTCTGCATTCATATCAGAATGATAAGCATCTGAAAGTGCGATATAGCTATTGTAGGAAGGGCTTGGCAGAGGCTACGCTGTTCTGGCTCTCCTCTGTGTCATTAAAGGGGAAGGCATGGAAAGTCCCCCTCTTGCTCGGTTTTATAATAGCATCTAATGAGTCCTGCAGCACCCGCAAGGTTACTGTGCCACGCACACAAACCAGCACCAGAGTCAGGCATCTCACTGAACTCTTCCAGAACTGTGGTTAGCTACTGTAAACATCTAAGTAAGACTTTGTAGTGTACAATAATATTATATACAAAACTGGAAATGATCCTAGTGTTTCAGAGGGGCATTTTATTGCTGTTCAATACTTTTTGAAGTTGTTCAATACTCTGAAAGTTTTGGTGATTAGTTAAATATTTGGAACTTAAATCGAAACGTAAAAACCGACTCAATGCAGTCAAAAGAAACTGTAGATGCAGCAGAGAATGTGTCTTGATGCTACTACACTTTGTGTATACAGTGCATCTGATATAACGCATGATTTAGTGAGATGGCAGCTTATTACATAGCCGCATGCATTAAGTGTGCAGGGAGATGCTGGATTTAAAGGTACAGTGAAATAATGATGCTGTATACAAGCTCAAAAATAAATAAATAAATAAATAAAACACAAAAATGAATGGGACAAAGCATTGTTAATAGAGGAAGTTGATGCCTACCAGATCATAGAGGCGGGTGAATCGATCCCACCCTTCTCCCCGACTTTAACTGTAGCGCACCCCCCTCCCACCCCGGATACCAAAATTCCCGGTATAGCCCACCTCTACCAGATTGTTCTTGTTTAAGTTTTGAGAATTTAACAAGAATTTGTGGTTTTAAAAAACCATTGCTAATTATCTATAATTTATTATAGTTATAATAAATGAACTTGAATTTACCATCAGCTTCACTTCCGTGGACATGGCACTGTGTTTGGCTGTCCGTTTTATGTGCAACCTGTGGTTAGAATGTGTCAAATTCTCAAAGGCTTAGTACATCAGACCCTGAGAACTTATAAAGATATTATTTTATGGTCCATGTATTATTTTTCCACTGAACTCTATATATAGCATAAAATAATATACCAAGATTTCTGGGAATTACGCACTGAAGGGAGTTTCTGTTTGATTCTCTGTGGGAAAACTACATTTCAAGTATTCTATTTTTGGCTATGTTTGCCACCTTAGATCATTAGCATGTTTGAACACTACACTACTATGAATGCAAACCTCTGCAACTAATATCCTAAGGTCTACACCCTTCCCTTCCAACCTCTACTTTCTCCTGGGTCCATTCATCCCAGACGGTTACCCTCCCTGACCCACATGTCCTCCTGACGGAGCAGCCCCTAATTCTGAATAGGCTGCTTTTGCCTTGGACTTGATCCAACTGGAGATCCGGTTGAGTGCAGGCTGAAAGAACAAGGCTAGAACTTGGCCAAAGAACCTGGAGTTGTGGTTCCATGCCAAACTGGATATTTCAGTGAGCAAGTGCAGTGAAGGGGAAAGTTACACCTTGGAGCTCTGTTGATGTTCTGATTGATGGACTGAGTATAGTGTTTGACTGGCATGCTGATCTATCCATATGTGCTGGCTTTTATACTTGCAGTGGAAGGTTATTATTGCCAAACAGACCTTGATTTTCCACAACTGGTCGTTTTATTGGTGGGATGAGCATATAATTTAACTCTGTCAATTGGTGGGTCTGCTTGTGTGCACTTTCGATAGATTTACTTTCAGTAAACACAGCATGCTTCCAGTCGGGGTATTTTTGCGAGAAAGTCAGTCTTGTCCTCCTTTAGTGCCAGACTTCTGGGATCTGGTGAAGGGGAATCCTGTGGTGCGGAATGTTTAGTCAACACGGCCCCACTCCTTGCCTCTTTCCCTTTTAATATCACCGTACATTTGAAACACAACCACAGCTGAAACCGAACCCGCAGCTTCAGCTTTGTGAAACTCTCTGAAGACGTTGCTGATCTAAGGTCAGCTTCCTTTTTTCCTCTTCCCAAATCTTGACCATATCCAATGTGAGAAGAAACTTAAAACTGGGCTTAGATCAGCATGAAAAAAAAAAGACTAATGCCAACAGCCTTTGAAGCTCTGACCAGGGAGGCCCAGTGTGCCTCCTTTGGTTTCTTCAATTATACAGCCCCCATAAACAAAAAGGCTTAGCAGAAAGGTGACATTCTAACATTTGAGGTGGGGGGAAAAAAGGTGCGCAAAGATCGAATAGCGCTCCAGAAACCCTGTTAGATTGATGATAACACGTTGAAACATCTTACCACTGAAGTATGCTTTGGATATATTAGATCTTGGAGTGCTTGTAAGATACATGATATTTTCATGTGTCAAAGATGACAGTTATATAGACTAATAGTTTTGCAGGCCAGACGACTCCCTTTGGCTTTTGCTAGTGCTGGCTTTGGATTATTATGAAATGAATGATCAAGTATACATAGATGTAAGTTCTGGAAGATATTGACTGTTTGCATTCTAAAGACTGAAGAATTTGTCTTGTCACTAACTCAGACCAGAGTGTCCTGGCAAGAAGAATTTCCCCCTAACTCTTACTGATAGATCGCCTATTGTATCAGCTATACTTGTTAGCCTATTGTAGTGCAATCTGCCACAGTCTGTCAGCTCACCTTGCTGTAAAAACCTATTTTCCAATTTACATTATAGGGCTGCGTTCACAAAGAATGTAGGGGCAGACTCTGTATTCATTTGGAATAACAACCACGGTCTGGATTATGAATTACAGTCCATTTGTAAATTCATGGTTTTAATGCAAGCTCTGTGAACTCTACACACTTAAGTGAGAAAGCTTTGCGCAAATACATATATAAGGTTTGCTTAATGTGAGTGGAATTGGCTATTACTGCAGTAAAGTTTCCACCTTTTCAATTTATATATCATCGCTGATCAATTTAGAACATGCATCTGCATATTTGACGAGTGTGAGTTAACATTTTGAACACAGCAGCTGTCCTTCACATTGTGTGAATATTACATGATGAATGGACCAATAGAAATGCTTCAAATTTACTTGGGATAAAATGTTTTTACATTGACATCCACTGAAATTGATGAACCTTTCCCGTTTACATCTGGTTTGTTGGACTACGGTTAGAAATTGTAGCACATCTCTAACGTGTCGTAGATGATGAACAGGGCTTTGCCCCTTACACCATGTTTGTCAATGGTAAGGACCCCCATAGGACCACCACAGAGCAGATATGAATTCTCAGCGCTGCCGTGACACGGCAAATGTGATCTAAATGGATCAGACTCAGCAGCAGCAGTGCTACTGTGAACTACTCTGAACCATTTCATAATGAGCCATCCTTTATAATCAGTGAGAACTGGGACAGTTGTGTCCAGACCTGGTCGTTGCAGAGGAACTCAGTGGGTCACACTGATAGTGTGTGTGTGTGTGTGTATATATATATATATATATATATATATATATATATATATATATATATATTTTAATGGTCTCCATGTTTTAGAAATACACCAATCAGTAGACATTTCTGTCAAAAATTGCTATAAATTCATGCACACAATATGAATTTGAAATTGATGATCTGCTAATGTAAAAAAAAACAAAAACAAACAAAAAAAAAACTTTAAGCTATCATGCTGTCAGCTGGTTGTACAGGTGGTAAGGTGGGTTGCAGACCAAGTGGTTGAGGGTAAACATAGTTTTCTCTTTATGACTCTGAAAAAAGAATGGAAAATAAACGTATGTGAAGACTCAGGTGACAGCTGTTCAAAAGTTAGGTATCAGCAGGCTACAAAGTCATGTCTGACTAATTGGAAGCACGCTGAACACATCTGAAAACACAGACATATACAAAGTCAGAGCAAGAAAAAAAAACTTTACCTACAAGAGCTCATTTCCTGTTTCAGTCTACTCCACAGGTGCAGAGAACATTCTTAGTTTAACTAAACAGTTTTGCTTTTTACAGTCCAAGCACTTTTTGATGATTTAAGGGAAGAAAAAAAATGTAGTTTTGCATGAACTGCATGAACTTTCTTTAAGTAAAGCAACCGGGAGGGTGGTCAAGAATAGCGCCTACGGAGGCCAAACTAATGTGACTCAGTTACATTAGACTTGTAGCTTCTCAACATAGCGAGTGAAGGGACACACTTCAGTCAGAAATGCTAGTGTTGCTATAAATCTTCAGTCAATTCAGACCACGTAACAGTTATCTGTTAGCAACACTAGCAGGGTGGTTGAAGTTATTTTTTGAAGGGGAGAATGTCTTCCATTTTTTATTCAGAAACAGAAATATGGTGTAAACTGGAAAATATACACTCTGCTCCCGGCACTCTGTTTATCTCCTTGCTTCAAAAATGTCTGAGTGAGCAATAATTAAAACGAATCTATGGCATGCTATTGACAATGATGCCAGTCTGAATCTGTGATTAAGTGTTAAAACTGGCCAGATTTGTTTCACCCCCCCTTCTACGAGAGCAAATGAGGCCATCCAAAATCACAACAATAACCATATCAGACATGCCCATCTGAAAACTGGTACAGAGAGAGAGTGAGAGAGAGAGAGAGAGAGAGAGAGAGAGAGACAGCAGCAGCAAAGAGGAAAGAAGTGAGTGGTGGCAAGAAAGAGAGTGTAGGCAGATGTTTGGCCTGAACTTCAAAGCGCCACTCTTCCCCACACATTCCCCAATCCAAAAGAGGGTGAAAAAAAATTTACTTTCTTATATTAGGACAAAAGATAGAGGCTACCGTCAAATGCACGTCAGAATCACTCTGCAGCAAAGTTCACAGTTCATCAGCATGCACTTCTCAGCAGTTTTTTTCATTTCAAACATTTAAAAATTCCTTAATGTTGTTGTTTTCTGACTAACAGAAGAGAGGGGGAGTACACAGGGTTAGAATCATGTCTGTAGTTTATATCCCCTGACGCAGAACAGACATGTTATGCACAGTCAGCGGACAAATAGGAGAGGAGGCAGGACATGGGATAGACAGAGAAAGGCCGATGGGCTTCTGAGTGGCAATTGGCGAAAATGGCTGGATTCTATCAGTGTGACCCACTGAGAGTTCCTCTGCAACGACCAGGTCTGGACCCAGATGTCCCAGTTCTCACTGATTATAAAGGATGGCTCATTATGAAATGGTTAAGAGTCGTTCACAGCAACACTGCTGTGTCTGATCCACTTGGACCAGCACAACACACACTAACAAACCACCACCAGGTCAGTGTCACGGCAGCGCTGAGAATGATCTACAAACTGTGACAAGTTAGATAGGCTACAGTTTCTAGCTGTATTCCAACAAACCGGATGTTAACAGGAGTGCTCGTGTTCTACATGCAGTTAATGGTCATTATATTTAAATTTCAATGGATGTCAGTGTAAACCGATTTCATTCCAAGTAAATTTGGAGCATTTCTATTGGTCCATTCATCATGGATTTTTCACAGCAGCTGTGTTCAAACGATGTAAACTAAAAATAGTCAAAAATGGAGATACATAATGTATATATTGAGTAGAACGCAATGCTTAAATGCATTGTTGAGAACACAAAACATTCAGAATGATTGGCTGGGTATGTTTCACAGATAATGTTAATAATGTTGTCACAGTAGTAAATGTTTTCTCTGTGTACAGCCTGCTTGTCTGTCTCTAATTTCACTGTATTTTAAAAATATGTTTAGATGAATCTTATTGTCAAAACAACATATTGGGCATTACGTATCATATCCATAAACATGTCGTGGAATACATTTTTAAAAAGTTAGTTTTTAGAGGCATTAAATGCTTCAGATTCCCGGGACTATCGCCAAAGCTGTGAAGACATTCCTATGTTATTCTAGCATCATCCAGCTTTTTATGAGCTAAGGATAGGCTGAAGATTGAGTGAAAAATTGAATAATTCAAATAATTTAGACAGCTCTTAGTCTATTCTGCTGTTTTTCAACAATTTTAAGCACTCACAGACCTCTGACCTATTTTCATGCTGCAAGAGTTAGATACACAGTCGTATGGTTGACATGTGTAGCTAGCCTTAAAAATATCTTTCAGATGCACAGCAACATGCCAGGATTTATTAGACTTTTTCCACCACAAGTTTAAGCTCCATCTTCACAAAATGGGGTTTGGATAGTTTCAAAATTTCCCAAGAAAAACAGCTTTGACAGCTAGCCTTGTCTTTTCCTGAATAGAGATGATTCGGTTATCTGCTTTTTTTGGTCTCAAGTGGATCTTGATATCTTCACTCAGACTGACTGTTCATCAACCTCAGCATCAAAAGAGTACTCCAAGTGCCTTGGCCTTGACAGAAATCCATTAAAATGTCTAGATCCACCTAACATGATGATGGCAAATTGGTTGGCATTCCAGTGTTCTACTCAGGGTTTTGTCCATCAACCGTTAGCTTTCGCTGCAACACATGGAGTTGAGGTTTAGAAACAGCCTGTTTCTTCTGTCAGGAAGAGGGGTTTTACTCCTCCAAACACAGTCTGCACTTCCCTGTCATTTCAGGTCAAGTTTAGATCCCATGCGTGCATCGATTTCTAGTGTTCTCATACAGAGAGGCTGGAATTGGTTAACGTAATTCAACGCAACCCCTCAGCTGCTAGTTCTAGCTTGAGTTTTTAGCGTTAGCATGTAGCAAATTTGTTTCAGAAAAATTTACAGAAGTGGAGAAGCTACGAAAGAAACTAGCTCCTCTCTGTCCAGCTACCATCAGACGTAGACGGGTATATTAATTAAATATTAATGTTTTGCATCTATATATATATATATATATATATAAGATATTTATACATATGTATGTATTCATGTGTGTGCCTGTGTTTATTTACAACATTCATGTTTAAGTACTAAATCCATGCTTACGTTTTTTTTGGTACTCTTCATTTTCTTCTGATTAAGTACCACTATTAATCTTTATATTCATGACTAGCCCTCACAGACGGAGGGCTGTGCTCAGTTTTTTTGAAAGAATGTTTTCAACCACACTTTTGACCAGACAGGCTCTTGATATTGTGAGAGTTGGTTAACTCTTTATATTCCTATGGGTCAAAATGAAGTACTGGCCATTGGGCAATAGGTTCTGTCAACCCCGGGCTACTAATTTTAAAACCATGAAGGAGTCACTGAAAGGTGAATAGTGCCTTTGTGATAGCAACCCAGCAAACACTACCTACCGTTTAACATTTTGATTTGAATTGGCCCTCTGTGCTTGCTGTAGACGATACCCAGTGGGACCAGACAGGTAGACAGTATCTCATTGAAGCAAGGGCACTCTTTCTCTACACACACTCATACACAAGATGCCCTCAAACAGGGTGGTATAGGCATCAATTGGGCACTTGTGCTCCTGCAGAGCTGTGTGGATGGAATTAAGTTGATTTCTATATGAACACTGTCAGTCTGTTGACCTGTTGGCTTCTCATAGCCTTGGGGTTCAACTGAGTAGAAACATGGTCTCTCTTTCACTCTAGACTTTAATCAACAGTCAGCTTGGTGGTCCCTCAGAGCATAAGACTCATACTAACTCGTCCACATTAAATGGGGATTATTCTACATCTGCAGGCAGTTAATCTGTCGACGGATTTATGCTACAGATTTGCAAACAGACTCCATGCTGACTTTGGGGTATGTTTTAGCACTTTAGCTGGCAGGATAGTAACATTTAAGAAATAACATAAAAGCCTAACTTTCACTGCCTAGAACCCAACAGAAATCTGAACATATGATGTATAATACCTAATACCTATAATACCACTGGTCTAGATTGGAATTACCATACTAAAATCATAATTACAAACCAAGCTTTGCACAGATATAGAAAGAAACGCTTCTGTTTTTCCAGTGGTACCGCTGCATGAAGCCATAGTTTCCAAGTCAGTGGACTTTCCAGTAGTTTCCAGCTGTCAGCATGCATGAGTGGGCTTCCTGATCAGGTTCATTTGAATTTTGAGGGCATGTGGAATTTAATTTTTTGCAAGTGAATGTTTCAGGCTGATTTCTCTGTTGGAAGCAAATACAGATAGATGCACACTCTACATTAGCACATGTAATGGCCTGACACAAATAGTACATGAACCTGTCCTTCAATTAAATGAGCCGCAGTTCAGACACCGGTTGATGACATAATGTCGCCATTAAACAGTACACATCACTATTACTTAAACTTTATAGAACACCGTATTATGGAACAGAAAAGGTGACAAACACATACCGAAGAAGTTTTCAATGTTTTTTTTTTAATTTTTTTTTTATGGTGATCTTAAATAAATCCTTCCATTAAAAATGCAAATGATGTTCTCCACTTTTTAGAGGTTGACTCACAAAATCCAACACTTCAGTATATATGGATACCTGCTGATTATGAGCAGGGCACTGCAGGGTGACACCCACTGACGCACTCCACTCGAGTCAGCAATCCACCTACCAACATGTGTTTCTGGACTGTGGGAGGAAACCGGAGCACCCGGAGGAAACCCACGCAGACACAGAGAGAACACACCACACTCCTCACAGACAGTCACCCGGAGGAAACCCACGCAGACACAGAGAAAACACACCACACTCCTCACAGACAGTCACCCGGAGGAAACCCACGCAGACACAGGGAGAACACACCACACTCCTCACAGACAGTCACCCGGAGGAAACCCACGCAGACACAGGGAGAACACACCAAACCCCTCACAGTCACTGTGAGTGGGCCGACAACCACAGGACCCTGGAGCTGTGTGACTGCGACACTACCTGCCAGTGTTATATCAACTCTCCTAACATATCCTCATGACATCAACACTGTATAATTTTATTTGACGATTAAGGGACATCTGCACATCTCTTTGAGTTTGCACCACCTCTTAATTCGCCAACCCTCCAGTTTTCCTTTTGTTCTACAGTTTATACCTTTTTCCAGTTGTTACGACCTGGTCTAGGTCAGACCGCAACACAAAACAAATGAAATAATGGAGTGTGAGGAGTGCAAAAAAAACTACAACTTAGGACAGTTTTTTGTGAAATGTATTGATGTGATTGATAGAGTAAGTGACCAGAAAAATGACTTCAGGAGTGACCCAGGCCAAAACAACAAACAAACCCCACACTAACTACCTTTAGGTACACTTTATTGTCTTTATTGTGTGTACTGTATATATGCAGATGAGCACGCACGAGTTGCTATCATGACATTAGCAATATGGCATAATAAAAAGCTCCAGTTGAAGGTCACTATGTGCCTGGAGGCCCCCGTCCCCCCAACTCCCCCAAAAGTCTTTAGGCACAAGTCTTGACCACACCTTTTATAGGATGCCAGTCCATCACACTCATCCACTTCACCTACTAATGTGTATCTCTTGGAGGAAACCCATGCAGTCATGAGGAGAACACACCAGACTCCTCACAGACAGTGACCCAACGCAGGGACTGAACCCACAACCCCAAAACCCCGGAGCTGTAATACAACACATCTATCATTTTGGACCAAATATTGTAAGGCAGTCTTTAGGTTAAGTTCTGATGAATTAATATCACATATTTGAGTCACGTCATAGAAGAAAACAGAAAAGCTAGTATTTGAATTGCATTGTGCAGCTCTACATTTACCTACATTGTCAATATTGAGAAATGTAAATCATGTCTTTTTACATTGCATAAATATGGGTTTAATGACACACACACAAGCACAAACTGAACACACAGCTCGATAAGTATGACCACAGCAGGCCTCGTTATTCCCAAATGTTACACAGGAAATGCCTCAAGCAGCTCCGGTTTATAAACAAGGCTCTGGATTGCGAATGCGAGTCAGCGTGAATCTGTGTACAGTGTCAAAGCATAACCTCCAGCGTTCCGTACAATAGTTGTGTGCTTCTTTTTTGTTGCCTCTGCTTTGTTTGTAAACAGACTCGAGAGCAATGCTTGAAAAGTGTATGCATGCTATCCATTTCAAAGCACATCTCTGCACCACAAATATTACCCAGCAGAGTGGTACAATCTAACATTATAAACACCCACAAAAGTTTACGTCCTCTTTTAATCTTGGCCGGTTTGTTAGACGTATGAAAACAGTTTGATTCATTTCAAAGAACTGATCAGAAGGTCTAACTGTATTGTTTAATGTTAAATATGAATGATGGGTGGCCTCTGACAACGCCTGCTCAGTGCTAAATGTTGTGTTGCCAAGAAAGCTTTTTCTTGCAATATATATTTAAGTTTATGTTGTACTCAGTATAACCTTGAATATAGGTCCCACTGTAGACGTAAACATATCCTGTAAACTGTGAGTGAGTGTACAACAAACCCAGGATGTCAGGATGGTGTCGGTTCTTGTGCTAGTGTCCTGTTCCATACCTTAACCATGGAAAATCTCTTTAATGACCTTTCATGGATAGTTTAATTTTTACGATGCCCTAACAGTGGGAAAAGTGGTTTATGTTGTATATATGTTTATGTTTTCTTTCTGTGTAGGCTGGTGGTTCGTCAGTACGGCTGAAGAACAGGGCTGGGTTCCTGCCACGTATTTGGACGCTCAAACAGGCACCAGAGATGATTTGGAACTGGGCACATCTAGATCTGGGGAGGGTGAGACAAAAATGCACACGAAGCATCTTCAGTAACGCTGAGTCCCATTATTCACTCAGTTTTTCAAAGAAACAAAACAAACAATGAACAATGAACAATACACAACACACCTCTGAAGTTCTGTCATAATCATTTTGTCAGTAACATGCCCATGTAATTGCCTTTGTGAATTGAGGTAATCTTCAGTTTTGTGGAGCATTTTTGGTTACCACCTACTTGGCATGAGTCATAGATTCATAGATATATTTCAAATCTGTTTAACATTTTAGCACCAAAACTAAAGACAGAAATTGCAAAGTTATAAAGAAGCAAATTTCTGACATCAAACATGACTTGACTTAATGGTTCCATTTCAGCTGAAGTGTATAATTAATCTGGTGTAGGCCAAAAGTATGTCTCCGTGTAAAAATAGTTCCATGTGCAGATTATAGCCTAAAATAATAAATTAGTTACAAACTGTCAAAAATCACTCTGCAGCCTTCAGTCACCGAGCTGTAGCAAGCATTTTGTCCGTAGAGTTCACCTCTTTCTCAAACTTTATCCTTTTCCTGTGTTGCCAAACTCGGACAAAAGGCAGCCCACTTCACACTCATCAAGTCCAACCTTCACAGAATGCCAGACACATACCAGAGGTGCTATGATTCCATCCTTGGCATACAACAGGGCCTGGGGGAGTCTCTAACACACACACACACACACACCCTTATCCCTTGTCCTCACACACCCTGGACAATGATAGAAGTGGATTCTTGGCCAACACATGAATTCCACCTCTTGAAGTTCAGTGGAGAAATTCTTTTCAGTTTTACTAAATACACACACACACACACACACACAGTCTCCTGAGGCAGCCTTGGGCAAAATATCCAGTCGCTCCCTCTCTGTGGGCAGGATTTCACTGTAGTTTTTTGGGCAGCTCTTTGCCCTATTTCAGTGTACTATGATTAAAAGCATGAAAAAATTGGCTGAGAAGTATTTGAATTGAATTCAATGGAAAAAGAGACTAATGCGTTCCGTGCTGTATGTTGGCGTGCCACTAGCTCATGTGGATCTTTATATGCAACTGGAGGCAGAAATGGGGCATGCAAACATATGCATGTCTTTTTCTTAGTGTAATGGGTTGTGCAGCTGTGCCATGGCATGCAAAAATGCCAAAATGCACACACACACACACACACACACTACAGCTGCTATGACTGCTGTGTCTCTTTCAGCATGGAAATAGACAGACTGAACTTTACCACAACATGCTGTTGTATGACCCTGAGGAGTCTTTTAACACACCATGTTACTTTTGTGCACCTTCCATTTTCCTAGTGACATTTGCACTCACTAAACAGTTGCAACTGAAGGTCACTAGGACACACTACACAACTTGTAAAACCCTACCGTATTTAGAAAACTGAACACAGCACAACCTCAGAAATAGTTGAGTTTTTTGGTCACAATGAGGCAAAACCGGAATGCCACAAACTTAATGAACTACACGTTTTTCCCATAAGTGTTCCTCTATGATACCTAGGAACAATGGGACATTTATGTACTTTTAGATACAAACTGAAAACCATTATGTGGCGGACAATAGCTAATATTCCATTTTAGGGCAAGAGCTGGAGCTTTGTTTTACTGCAAACTGGAAGCTGACTGGAGTGCATAGGTTATACAAATGACAGATATTAAAAACAAGGCTTTATCTGCATTTAGCAAACAGCTGTTGTTGTTCTCCTCTCTCAGTCTCCAGAAAAATCTTTTCGGATTATGAACATGTAAGCAGAAAAAAGCCTATTTAGGCCCTGCTGAACACACTCACACACAGGCAGTGGAAGGCCTGACCTAAGTGTAGTGTTTGCCTGTGTATGATTACTGCCAACAAATGTCTGTTTTGCCCATTAAACTACATTTTCCCTATTGCCTTCCAACTTGACATACTAGAGTTGGAGAATGAGTGGAGCAGTTACAGTATTTCTTATGAGAGGAGTGGTGATGGCTTGGAATTTCACTTGATCTTCCTGCGCCAGGTCATTGCATCACATTCTTGAAGCTGTTTGTTCATTGATTTTCCACTGTGAAGACATTAAGACAGTGAATTAGTAGCTCCAGTTGTATCAAAACTAGTTTGATTGGGCACTTGTACCATGCCTTGACGGTAAAGAACAAAACAGCTTTCAGTAATTTTCATCGTTTAGATTGTAAACAAGCTTATTGCATTAAACTGCAGTTTCCTGGACTGGGTTTCCCTCCTAAACCTCAGTGGACAGCCACCAATTGTGGAAAGAGGATTTAGTATGAGGTTGGAACCAGAGTTCTCATTAACTCTTTGTGTGTATAGGATTATACAGTCTCTATATTAGTAGTCATTTCTTTACAGACAAAGGGCAGTTCTTTGGAAGCATGGCCCTTCGCATGGATCCGCAAATTGCCATCGTATGCACAAACTATACGGAACAGGTCAAAGGTCCTGTGAACTGAACACTACCTGAGAAAGGTCTATGTTCAGCACGGTACTGTACCACACTTCAGGGTGATTCTATAGATGTCATAACACAGTTAACTTCATTAACCTCCCATTCGTTTTGTCACTGGAGCCTCAGCCGCGAGGATGCTAACCGAGCAGAAACCCACATCTTTAACACGCCGCTCATCACTCTTCTTTTCCTTTGTGTAATAATAATGTCATGTTACTAATGCCGGTTTTCTTCTTCAGTTGATCATGTTGAGTTTGTCGTTTTGTCTTCCTTTTCTGTTCTCTCTCTGCTTCCCTGCCTTTCCCCCCCATTCATCCGTGTTAGTTACTAAGCGGCGCAAGGCCCACCTGAAGAGACT
Source organism: Hoplias malabaricus (assembly GCF_029633855.1). Taxonomy (NCBI): domain Eukaryota; kingdom Metazoa; phylum Chordata; class Actinopteri; order Characiformes; family Erythrinidae; genus Hoplias; species Hoplias malabaricus. The sequence continues at coordinate 71,055,347 of NC_089801.1, forward strand.
GGACCGGAGGTGGACACTAGGGGGCATAGTCAACCGCCAGCAGAGTCGAGGTGAACCAGCACACTCTCACGCACGCACACACACACTCACTCATGCATGGATGCATGGGATATGTACACGCAGGTATGCTCACGTGTGTGATTGGGCTCTTGCTGTTGGAGTGTGTGTGTTTGCATTAAAGTGATACTATGGAATTATGGGCTTGTTGTACTTGTCAACTCCATACTTCACATAAGGGATAGTTTTTATTTATTGCTTTTATTTGAAACTGTAAATATGAAGATGATGTGAACCATTGGCCTCATGCAAAGTCTATGGGTGAATCATCAAATAAATAATAAAAACTGTAAATACTTCAGAGAACACCCTTATACCACCATTATGTAATATTTCAGGAAAAAAATTGAATTTGTTGAATCAGTAAAGGCAGGTCAGTTTTACCCATGCTTACAGTGGTATATACCATGGACATATTTGTCAATATTTGATTTATAAGCTTCTACTATTTCTTCACTGCCTCAGGCCAAAACAAAAGAAGAAAACTGTGGATACCAATGATTAGAACTGATCGGCTACATTTGGGATAGTGCGGAAAATGTGCATAGATTACTGTCCTTACCATTCATTTTATTCAGGGGAATCTGTAGAGTCTGTTGGAGCTATATCTGTTCAGGAGATCTTAACTGTCTTAACCTCTTTCTCTCACACACACACACACACAGACAAACAAGCACTCACATATATACACATGCATACATACACACCCTCCTGGACCGTAAACACTCCTAATTTAAACCGTCCCTCACAAGCCAACAACGCCTCTGACCCTTTGCATTCTGGGTGGTCTCATCTCACCGTGAAACTGTTATTAATCACTCCCCACTTCACTAATGGATTAATTAGCAGTTAGAAAAGGGTGTAGACAGATAGCTTTGTCTTTCAGAATAAGAGTATGAAATGTATTACTGTGTGTATGAATCTTACATTTGGGTTGGAGCAATGGGGCATTTAATATTACAGGGTTTTAAGACTAATATTCTGAAGGGCACGGAACTATAGATCAATAACCATTTAGTTATTGATATGGAATTAGATTTGATATTATTGGTCTTGGGCGGCACGGTGGCGCAGCAGGTAGGAGTCGCAGTCACACAGCTCCAGGGCCCTGGAGATTGAGGGTTGGATTCCCGCTCCGGGTGACTGTCTGTGAGGAGTGTGGTGTGTTCTCTCTGTGTCTGCGTGGGTTTCCTCCGGGTGACTGTCTGTGAGGAGTGTGGTGTGTTCTCCCTGTGTCTGCGTGGGTTTCCTCCGGGTGACTGTCTGTGAGGAGTGTGGTGTGTTCTCCCTGTGTCTCCCTGGGTTTCCTCTGGGTGACTGTTTGTGAGGAGTGTGGTGTGTTCTCCCTGTGTCCGCGTGGGTTTCCTCCTGGTGCTTCGGTTTCCTCCCACAGTCCAAAAACACACATTGGTAAGTGGATTGGAGACTCAAAAGAGTCCGTAGAAGTGAATGTGTGTGTATCTGTGTTGCCCTGTGAAGGACTGGCGCCCCCTCCAGGGTGTATTCCTACTTTTGCGCTCAATGATTCCATGTAGGCTCTGGACCCACCGCGACCCTGAACTGGATAAGGGTTACAGATAATGAAATAATTTTAAGTCTTTGTTTGAAACAGAATGTTCAGAGCTAAGTATTTTTAAGGGGTAATGTGCTAAAGATGATTGGTCTCTTTTTTGGTATTCTTTCCTCTTTTTCCATTTTGAAAAATTGGCAATAGATGAAATGTGAAAATGTATCATCCTGTAGGATGCTTCATTGCAGTAAACTTCTATATTGTATACCATATTCTGTTTTTTTTTTTTTTTTTTTTTTTTTTTTTTTTTTTTTTTTGCAGCAGCAGTTAGCTAATGCTAACTTGCTTGAAACCTTATTGCTATTTTCAGTTTGAAACAACTGCATGATTGCTCTCTTTTTTAAACTAAAACGTACTGATATATTGTCTACAGTTAAATCCTAAATTCATTAAACTCAATTGGATTTTTACCAACATTTCTGTGAGCTTTGTCCAGTCTCGTAACAGTGGCTACTAGCGAATTTGTGGTAGGTGTTAGAGACTAACATCTTCATACTTCTTCCAGCATTTCTCTTTCAGTCTTTCCTGCCAGTTTTGTCAGACAGCTTTTCCAAGAAACTGTAAATTCACCTGTGAATCTGAAATAATGCCACATGAAAATGTTTGGCGGTTAGCTAAAGCCAAACACTCTGAATCTTCTGAGGGTTTCTTTTTCTTTTCTAGTTCTTTAAATAGAAAAAACAGCTACTACTCAATATGGGCTCCATCTAACATTGTATCCAGATGTGGATGTTGCAGGAGAACTTAGGGTGAGGTTGGGTGTGGGATGAATTGATTCATAGAGGAGTCTGAACTTTGAGAAGCCTTTGAAGATGGAATAGCCAGACAGCCTCTAGCCACAAACCTGGTTTCAGACTAGATTCAGTTAGGACCTACAGGGAGAAATCGTTTGGTTTGGACATAACCTGGAATGGTCACCATAGCAACATGCTGTTCTTTACTGAGTCATATAAACTTGCTGTAGCTAGGATTAGCTACGGCGAGTGACTGCAGTCTTTTGCCTTGTGACTGCTGTGGAAGTGTGTTAGCATATTAACAGCTAATACTCAGAACTGTGCAGTGCTTGGATGCAGAAGAAGATGAATTGTGGCAGGATGGACTGTTAACGTATGCCTGAGTCTGCCAGTGCTGACTAGTTTACAGTTTATCTTTCAGCTGCTTTGGAAAAGTGTTAGCAGAATAAAGCTGTGCTGTGCTTTTTATTAAAGTTTTGACGCTCTGTTTGTTTGTTTGACTGTGTGTCAGCTAGCTCTAATGGAAGGATGCAGTGTATAAGTTTTGAATGTACATGGTCTCTCTCTCTCTCTCTCTCCGTCTCTCCGTCTCTCTCTCTCTCTCTCTCTCTCTCTCACTGACACTCTCTTTCTCTCTCTCTCTCACTCCCTCCCTCTCTCTCTCTCTTTCTCTCTCTCTCTCTCTCACTCTGTTGCCATTGGAAAGTCACAGTGGAAAGTGTGAATCTAGGGCAACAGCCCATTTGGAAAGTGTGTGTGTGTGTGCATGCTTTAGTTTTAGTTTTCTTAAACATATCCTCTTGTAATATATAATCAAACAAGGCAATGACATTGTCAGGTGTTTTAAACTGTAACATAAGGTAAAATACTTGCTTATTTTCGAGTTTTCATGGCAATAGCACTTCAACAATGTGGATAATAAGAGGTTTAGGACGTGTAGACTGTGGCCACATTTGGTATATATTAATTATATAATCATATATTAATTTCTTCTAATGTTAATTATATATTACTTTCTTCTCAAATTCCTGATTAGTAGTGTGACAGAAGCGTATTATTGCTTCATAACTTTTTATTGCCCCGTCTCTTCCTCTCTCTCGCCCGCTCCTCTCTAACCTCAGCTTTGTTGGTTCATAGACGGCAGGCAGAGACACCCAGACTCAGAGGGAGTACACTCTGCTTATGTGTTTTTTCCTGCTGGCACACCCCATCACAAGTGCATGCAAAGTTAAAGTGTTCTGAACTGGCCGAGCTTTTTCTGCCAACTGGAACGGTCCCTCCATCAAAATAAAACTAACGGTTGGAAAAAAAAAAAAAAAAAAGGTTTTGAAGCATTTTTACTACCCTTTGGTTTTTAACACAGTTTCTTCGAGCTGTGTGTGTGGGAGTGAACGGAGAAGAGCCTGGGTGCCAGGTTTGAACTTCTCAATTTTGATTCATTCACTTTTGACGTGCTGATTGCCTAGAAACCAATGCACTCTTTTCCTATATGAATAATTACTGTATCATTAAAATCTTTTAAAAAATAATAATTATTATTTCAAAATTTGACTTTTTTTTTGTCCAGTAGCTGGATTCAGAACTGGAATATTAGATGGTGCAGTTTTAAGTGTATGCTTGTGGTTAGGTGGTTCATGGAGACCCTTCAGAAGACCAGCCACGTACTGCCTAGACTTATTTCATCACATTAATATTGTCTGTTATAAACAGCTTGTGGGACAGTGTTTATTCTTGCGACTGTGGCTGTGGAGGATTTGCTGTTAAAGGGATCATTGTGAGTTGTGTGGTTTTTACCACACTTCATGTCACTGTAGAAGAGAAAAAAGTGGGATTAGGTTTATGGATTTTGATGGCCACATGTTACAACTAATTTACTTGTAAGTGTAGGAAAATGTAAAAATTATGGATATTATTTATTATTATTTTTTTTTAGTTCACTTCAAGATGGTATTGTTGGCACAAGAATAAAAAAAGGCCACAAATTGAAACAACATTTAATATTAGTACGTATTCTGTAGAAGTAATAGTGTTTTATAGCTGTTTCTGTATTCAGGTTGTTTGTTTCATATTTTTTATAGCTCTCTCACTCTCTCTCTCTCTCTCTCTCTCTCAATTTCTGTCTTTTCCTCAGAGGAGAAATATGTCACTGTACAGCCCTATACCAGTCAGGGAAAGGATGAGATTGGGTTTGATAAAGGAGTAACCGTGGAGGTCATTCAGAAAAACTTGGAAGGATGGTGGTATATCAGGTAAACAGGTTTGCTATTGCTGCTGTTGTTTTTTCTTCACTTGTATGTAGATGCTGCATCAGAGAACTGCTTCCTGAGTGCTATATTTGTAACAAAATACAGGCAGCCCTTATAACAAGCAAAATTTTGAGAAGCAGAGTAACTGAGAACACTTATAAGGAGATAAGTAACGGGAGAAGTTCTCTCTTTAACATCTTTGATGAACTATAGAGCGGTGCTGCGTGCAGGCATTTATCAATTGCTCTAGCAGCAGCTCTGTAGCTCTCTTGTTAAAAGAGGAATTATGTTTTATGAGAGAGAAAAGCCTCCTGACTTCTTAGTTTTCTTCTCTCTCTCTCTCTCGCTCTCTGTGGGTAAAGTTGTTCTCAGGGCTAAAGAGAGAATGAGTATCACATGGTGTTGTGCTTTAAGTTCCACTGACACTCAGTTGTTCCCCTAAAAACTGCCCTGGAGCTGGCTGTTTTTTTACATAAACATAAACATTTAAAAAAATTGGCCCATATAAGTATTGCTGGATGTTACCGTTAGTTGATCCAAGGCCAGTTTTAATATTTGAATTAAGACTTTTAATTTTAGGATGTTATTCAGGAGAAACGGATTCTCCTTCAGAAGAAAATAACCAATGCGAACTTGAGTGAGTACTGACCTCTAGTGGTCAGAGCAAGAGTGAACCCAGAAAGGAAATAGGTGTGACTGGTATTGGCAGGAATTTGTGTTATTGCATCAGCGTAAACGCTGGGTTGGCATATTTTCATAATTTATAATGCTTCTGTTGGGGGCCACATTCTTTGATGGTAGTCAGTAAGAGTCAATAACTGAGTATATCTCAGTCATGGCTTTGATCTTGTTTCAGACTTCACTTGCAATATTTCTTAGGTTTTTATCAATGCGTGTTTTCATTCCAGGCATCAACTGATAGATAGATGCTTATATGATTTACTTCAATAAAACTCTTTTGAAATTTCATATGCATTATAGGTACCTGGGAAAGGAGGGCTGGGCCCCAGCCTCATACCTGAAGAAGCTGAAAGACGACCTGTCCCCAAGAAAGAAAACCCTCACTGGGCCAGTGGAGATCATCGGCAACATAATGGAGATCAGCAACCTGCTCAACAAGAAAGCTGTGAGCGAGAAGGATGTGCAGACGGATGGAGAGCCCACCACTCCGGAGCGCCACATCTCCAAGAGCGAGATCAGTCTTCCCATCCCATGTTCCGCTGAAGCAGAACAGGCCATGACAGCCAGCACCGCGGCAGCAGCCGGCTCAGGGTGTGGACCCAGTGCCATTTTACAGGACAGTAAGCCAAAGGCAGAGCCAGGGTCTCCCGCTGTAGCAAGAGTGGCTCCCCATCGAGTGGAAATCGGTAAGAACAACAATAGTCGCCATAGATGTGCGTTAAGATTTCCTGTTTCGTGTGTTTCAACATTATTTCTTTGCCGAATTGTAATTTAGCATTAGTCAACTACACATAGTCTTATTGAGGATGATCCCTTTGAACTGTGGCAGAGTGTAAACATATGCTTCTGTTGTCTTTTAACTAGGCTTTGAAGCCATTGGTAAGCAAGTCTTTTTATTGGTGTAGGAGTGACATGTAAAAATTGTGAAATAACATTGTGTGGTTTGTCTTCAAGAAAGTAATCACTAGGTCTGGTAATGAGTGTTGTTGTTCATGTCAGCTACATCTGCCTGTGTACTGGATCAAAACCCATTCTTTCAAACGTTCTTGAGTGTGCACTTGCTTGACGATCATAGAGTGTGCATTGTTTACTAACTGTTGTAACGTTGTTGTTTGTGGTAGACATTTAATAAAGATTGTTTTCCTTCATTTTATAGGATCTCCAAACCTCAGACAGAAGCCTCCCCCTAGAAGAGAGGCAAATCTGGTAAGAGCACAGAGGAACAGATGGATTTTGTAATTTCCAACTGTACAGCCATTATATAAACCATCGTTTGATGCAACTACAGGGATTCCAGTTGCCCAAGCCTCCAGAGCCCCCTACTGTGGAAGCAGAGTACTACACCATCGCAGAGTTTCAGTCCTGCATCTCAGATGGCATCAGCTTCCGTGGAGGACAAAAGGCTGATGTAAGAATTTTTCATTGCAAAATATGGTAAAAAAGAAATAAAATTATGTTATAGGTCCCTAGTGTGGCACACGATGTTAAGCATTCTGTCCACAGCTAGAAAAATGAACCTTAATAGGGGGACGTAGGTCTGTTTTCAAGCCATTTCTGAGGCATTTTTTTGATGTAGTAATAAAGAAATGACATGAGAATGAGTTTTACTCACATTTGTGATGTGGTCTGCAGGTGATAGAGAAGACTTCTGGCGGTTGGTGGTATGTCCAGATTGGGGACATGGAGGGTTGGGCACCTTGTTCCTATATTGACAAGCGCAAGAAGCCAAACCTGAATAGGAGAACTAGCACACTCACTCGGCCCAAAGTTCCACCTCCGGCACCACCGGTCAAAAAGCAAGACTCTGAAGAAACACCCTTCTCAAGTGGTTGCACCTCCAAGGCTCCAGAATCCCCCAACAGACCTGTTTACGAGGAGCCAGAGTACGACATTCCTGCCATTGGCTGCGACTTAGATTTGGACACAAGTATGAAGAAAGACACTAGTATAAAGAGGGAGACGAGTATGAAGAAGGACATGAGCATCAAAAAGGAAACACTTATAAAAAAGGAACCTCGTCCTGTGCAGATCAAAAGCAGTAAAGCTGCTGCTGAAAGAATTGCTCAGGCTACAGGCAAAGCCTCACCACTTCTGCTTGTGAAGAGCTCCCCGTTCAGGAATGAGGACTTATTGCCTCCTTCAGAAAACAAAACCAAGGAGGAGGCCATTTATGAGAACGATGGCTTCAGATTCTCATCTGATGACTTTCCCTCCAGTCGGGAATACGGTGGCGGTGATTCGGACTCCCCAAGGAGCCGCACCTTGGGCCGCAAGCCCCTTGGGTCCTCTTCTGGAGGAGGAAAGTCTCTCAGGGACACACCAGATCTGTACAGGAGTCACTCATTGAACCGTCCTGAGAAGACAAGCCCTAGGCTTTCTTCGGATGAAACAGGCCGCAATCCCAAGAGAGAGCCCGTCATGCGCAAAGATGTAGAAATCCGGATTGGTCAGAGTCCTTCAACCCGGCCTAAACCAGTAGTTCGACCAAAGCCCCTTCTGAGTAAGTCTGAACCACAGAGTCCAGAAAGGATGGATATCACTAGCTTGCGGCGCCAGTTGCGTCCAACAGGCGCAGGTCGGCATGCGATAGTCCGTGCGGCACGCGGTGGAGAAGACTCTGAGACAGCCTCAGTGGTGTCCTCAGAAGATTCGGTGTCTTCTCGAAGCAATTCAGACCTCTCAAGCATCTATTCTAAGGGCAGCAGAGGTGACTCTGACTTTGAGGTTTCCCTGTATCGAACCACTGATGCCTATGAACGGGCACAGGACTCCGAAATCAGCTTCCCAGCCGGTGTGGAAGTGGAGGTACTGGAGAAGCAGGACAGTGGCTGGTGGTATGTTCGCTGTGGTGTAGATGAAGGTTGGGCACCTACATTTTACCTGGAACCCATTAGACAACCTTCTGACATAGTTGTCCCAGATACCCTTGATGGACATTTGGCAGAGTTGAGCAATGCCAGCAAGTCCAATAGCCTGGAAAAGAATGAGCAGCGTGTGCAGGCTCTGAACAACCTCAACCAGCAGAATGTACGAAGAGTCAATAATCCCAGCCCACCTATCCCCTCAAAGCCACCAGGGGGTTTTGGTAAGCCATCTCCCCAGCTCAACGGTTCAGGCGTTCGGATGAGGAACGGCATCCGCCAGGCGGCAGTGCGACCGCAGTCTGTTTTTGTGTCTCCACCGCAGCCGGTGAAGGATTCCAATATGTACACAGGGTCACTGAGGCGTAACGAATCGCTAGGTGCTGGCGATCACGTGAGGTCTAGTGGCGGTGTGCGCCGCAATTCCTCCTTCACTGCCGTCCGACCACAGCCGGTAACTGATGTGCGCTTGAGGTCTGGAACCACCACCGCTGCACCAGCCGGAAGCTCCAGCCCCTTGATTGCCCAGAGAAACGGGATCCCTGTATCTTCGGTGAAGCCCAAACCCATTGATAAGACGCATCTCATCCACAACAACCTGCGAGAAGTCTATGTATCCATTGCAGATTATCGTGGAGATGAGGAAACAATGGGCTTCCCTGAAGGTACCAGTCTAGAGGTTCTAGAAAAGAACCCGAATGGATGGTGGTACTGCCAGGTTCTAGATGGCCTTCAAGGACGAAAAGGCTGGGTACCATCCAACTATCTGGAAAGGAAGAAATAGCCCCACAAAGAATGTCACTTACTTGTTCCTTAAATGTACATTTGTTATCAAACTCTATGAGGAGGACCTTTTTATATCAATATGAAAAATGAAACAATTTAGTACTGGTTTACTAAAAAAGTACACAAGACTCTAAAGACTATCAGAGATGTGGGTGTGGAGAACGCTAATAAGAATATGTCATTGGGCAAAATCAGGGGTTGGCCATCCCAGTGTCTTAAGCATGGTCTTAGCCTTTCAGAAAGCGTTTTACATGAATAACAAATTGATTCGGGCAAATGTTGAAAGAAATTCCAGCCCGAAATTTTATGCCAAATGGGTGCCTTTGTCCATTGTTGACTGAATGTTAATAGGTATCATTTGAACTCTAGTAAATCAGTATCCGTACCAAAATTCAACTCGGTGCCATAGGCCTATGAGCGCAAAAATTACCAAAATTTATTTGTCTACAACCTTATACAGACAGAGAGAGGGAGAGAGATAGAGCAATGAAAAGTATAGAAAAACGAATGAAACCTTTTAAAGCACTCAAAAACAAGAGAATGTAAGACATCAGATTCACAAAAAACAAATGGTGTTTACCATCGAGTGCAGGTAAAGATTCAACACGTGTGATTCTAGTTTTTTCTTTTTTACTTTTGTTCCTTTTTTTGTTTTTGTATTTTGTGCATTTTCATGTCTTCCTTAGAGATGTATTTCTGCTTTCTTGTGACATCCCTGCAATCCTTTATCAGCCTGGAAAACCAAGTCCCTCTCTGAGATTCTTCCGTGGTGTGAGCTCTCATACCATGCAGTGTCTCTGACGAGGGTGTGACAATTGGCTTCAGTTGTTTTTTTTTAATGTTCTCCACTTCTATTTCTCTAGACGTGGCTCAACCAACTCGATTAAAAGACCACCACCGATTCACTAAGGGATACGATGTGGTGCAATTACATGTCATTTACATTGATGGAGAATTGGACACTATACTACAGTTGGAGTTCAGGGCTTGTTTTTATCCACCTCATTTCTGGGTGTCAAACCCAAGCAAGGTTTAGTTTACAAAGTGCAAGCAGTCCTGTTTTTCAGTCTTAATCCAAAATCAAAGTTTAACTCTCAGAGGACAGGACGTTGTATGTGATGCTGCTCTAGTTGTGCTATATATTTTTGGAAAAATTCAGTACTGGACAGTGTGGCTTAATATTCGCCAATCAATCCCAGGGAATTAGTTACATAGCAATGAGCCCAAAATGTGATCAAACCAAAGCAGACGCCAATACATTTGCTAGTTTGTTTTCGTTTTTAGTTTAGTATTTATTTTGTGGGTACAGAGAAACACGGTGTGTTCAGGAAATCCAAACGAGGTTTCAGAACTGAGCAAAATAGATATTTAATTACTATATCTGGAAGCACTTGATTTTTTTAGATGCCCAAAGAAAAGCACATTGATATGCAAGGTTGATTTCGACACGTTACAATATTGCTGGGCAGTATTGAATTCAAGGTTGAAATTAAAAAGCACGTGGTTTAATTTTCGTATTTCTAGGATATTTTGGGTAAATAGAGAATTAACGGAATTTCCATTTGTAGATCTTAAAGGTAATGGTTTACATTTAGGAACGGCGATCTTAAATGTTAACGTTTCCTGATTTATTATTTGGATTATTTCTCGATTCCCGTTCTCCCTCTTTGAACAGATCCAGTTTTACAACAATATGGTTATGATCCATGTCAAAAGGCTGATGTTCAAGACTGCTGAAATATTTTTCTAATGAACAGTGTGAGTGTGAACTCTTAGTCGAGTTAAACACTAACCGTATTTGTTTTATTTTTTTGTTTTTTGTTTTTTTTTCTGCTGGACAGTATTATAGTATTAAACAAATTAAAGTACCTGCTAGATTGCAGTTATAATGTATTAAGCAGTAGATATTTTTGTTTGTTTCTGTTGTTGTGTGATCGCACATGGACAATAATGATGAACGGAGTGGATCATTTGTTGTGAGTTGATGCATTTGTGTTTTCTCCGAAAGCAAAAATGCACCGCTTTAAAGATGCAGTGTACTTCATCAGCACATTATTTATTGAAATTGTTTTTTTTTTTTTTTTTTGTATTTATAATTATTTAATTTTTTAGAAAAGAACAAATTATTCGTTACCTCTGCTCCTTTGTTTTTCTTAGTGCTTGCCACTGTTGGTGATTGCAGTAAGATGCTCTTCAGTGGCGCCCTCTAGTCACACAGATTGGCTACTGTTCTATTCTGATGTTGTCAAACAATAATAATAAGAACTGATCTGATGCCAACTGATTTTTACAAGTTAAGGAGCACGTAGACTCTGAACGTTTTCCAACACAAATGCAGCTAAACATTTAGTGTCCTGTAGAATTAACTTTTTTTTCTGACAATATTTCTCACTTTTCCCTTATTTTTTTATGTTTTATTTACCCCAAGGCTGATTGCTGCACCTTTAGCAACTTTGGACACTTCCTCTCTCATTATTGCACCTTCTATGACGCCAGATTTGCTTTCTTCTTCATTCCTTGATCACTAGACTATCATAGAAAATATTTGGAGGAAAAAACAATCAAGGTAAAAAAATATGATCAGGCGCCGTCTTCCATTATTGGCTGACATCCGAATACTTTTAATTTGGAAAGTGAACATTCAAAATAAAAGTCTACTTCCTGTCCCCGACCCTTTGACGAAGGCGTTATAGAAATGTGTCGACTCACTCCTACACTTTCAATGGACATTGCTTTTTGTCGAGTAACTTCCACTTACAATTTACTAGCTTTCATTTTGATTTCATCTGCAGTTCACGAGGGAATATTACGTCACCCTAGGCCTTTCTGTCATATAATGTACTTGTGTATCACCTAGCCTTTACATTCTGTCCTTTCCTTTAACTGTTTTTTTTTTGCCAGCAAAAAATATTGTGATGCATTGTTTTCTTTATCCCAGTGTGTGTCACTATTGTGTGACACAAATTGTTACGAGGAAGAGTGCAATAGAATAATAGGGATCTACAGAGTTGAGAGGGTCAGAGAGTTTTTTTTTTATCCTTCCTTTTTAATCTCTTATCAGATCAGTTCAAATTTGAATTCACGTTCATCTGCCTTCTCGTTATTTGAGCTTCTGTTTTGTTTACGTCATGATCACGTCGACATGTGGAATCCTAATCCTTGCCGTATTCACACATACGCACATGCAAACCTAGCACAGACCTGTGACTTCCTCCGCATGATTTCCACTGTCATATTACCGTGGCAACAGTCATAGTGACCGCATCTAATGATCTGTCATAATGCTGTCACGATGTTGCTTTCCTAGTGAAATGTTGGACTTCTCCTCCACTGCCAAACGTCTGATATTTCACTCCTCACGACTGACTGACTCCCGTGTTTACGTTCTCAAACGCTTCTCTAGCTTCTGTTCGTTCGTTAGTGGTGGAGGCGTAGCTTCTTCACCGCACCTTTATAATTCAACAGGGCCTCAGAAATGTGCTTGTGTCAGTTTGTTTGCCAAGTGATCTGTTTCTGTTGGTCATCGAAACGGATTTTGTTGCCAAGACTGTGTCTCAGAAGAGAAGGAAAAATCAGAAACCATCAAACTCCAGTTGGTTTACTTTTAATAATCACTCCTGTTTTTAACAAGAAACAAACCTTGAAGTGTTCAAAGCCTCCTCTAAATCTAAGCCTGTTTGAATTGTTTGAACGAGCGGATGCCCTTGGCTCGGCCGCCGTGAGTATATTTCAGTTAAAGCAACGCTGTGGAGAAGTGGGGAACCCACTCTTTCACTTTCAGACATTTCTTTTTTAAATTATCATTATACTTGGTTTTGAAGTGAAAAAGGAATTTTCACAGAGAAGTGTTTTTATCTTTCAGAGGTTCTTGTTCTTACACGGGAAGCCACTCATGACAGCGCCGAGCCTTCTCTATTTGAAACGTCAGCCGAGTGAAACAGAACTGATGCAACGCCGCTATCTGCGGTCACTCGTCGTCCTGTAGATTTCTGTCTTTCCTTCTCTCTCTCACTCACTCACTTACACACTCTTTTCTTCTCATTCTTCACTGGAACAAATGGACTCTGTCCTTGAGGCACGGCGAAGCGTCAGCTGGAGAATCTCAAACAGAAGCTCAGACTCCTTTCCTCCTGCAGGCTGTACTTTTCTTCTTTTAATGCTGAACTCTTGAGTGTTTTTTTCCCCCCTGATCTAATAGCGGAGGCTTTTGTTTTCTGGCATGTTCCTCGACTTTACCAGAGAGGAATTCCAGCTCGCTAGCCACTGTTAGAACAAGCTGAATGTTTGCCTTTTGTCCATTGTGTGCCTCAGGCGGGACGTTCAGATCCTTTTTGGCGATAACAGTTGGCATCCGTACTTCTGAACAGTGCTCTTTACGGCACCGGTTTCAGAAAGAGAGGAACAGATTGTGAGGGGAAGAGGACGGTGTGTGAATGTGTGTGTGTGTGTGTGTCTGTGTGTAGAGAAGGTTGGATGGTAGAGAAAGTTGATAGACGGAGGGTGTTATTAATGTGTGGAGAGGGTCGGTCAGGACTCGGTTGCGTGACACCAGATCCGGCCGGACAGTTGTAATGGACTGGTTCTGATGGATTCGTGTGAAGCGCGGCCCTGAAGGCCAGATGTGACAGGTGTGAAAGGGAAAGCTGCAGGGAGGTAATAGATGATTAGCTGTGTTCAGGCTCTCGGAGAGAACGGCTGGTAACTGAACGGAGACTCGATGATGGCTCGTCTGTGGCTTTAGCTGAAACGATACTCAAAACCGTTTCTGAAAACGAAGCGTTTACTCTCCTCCGTGGCTCGATCATAACGCCTGGTGCACGGGGACTTTTGGTATTCTGCTCTGCACCCTTCATTAAGACGGAGAAGTTCGGGGCAATGCAGCTATGGAGGGCTACTGTGAAATCACATTAGCAAAACCAGTCAATTAATTACAGCTCTTCGGGGGACCGCATCCTGAATTTAAATGACTAACTGCAAATATCAATCCTGTAGAGGCCTGCAGACATGAGCCATGCACAGAATGCGGCTGTGTCAGGGCTCTTAGTGAGGGCTAGTGTTGTCTACAGAGCTGTGATCATTTGTGTTCTTCGCCGAACAGAATCGGTGGATTGGGGCCATGGTGTGTTTTTAAAACCACACAGAAGCATCAGGTTTCCAACCCTTTGGATTCATACAGTTTGGAATCCTTTGGATTGATTTGTTGTGGTGTTACATTCCTCATCTACATCCACTTAGCCTCCACAGCTCAGAAAAACATTGGCTAACTGTGCCACATTGAGATTGATGTTGGTTAATGCACACTGTCTCTGCTGAAGAGAAATAAAAGGTGTGAATGTAAATAAAGTCTCAGGGCTCGTCACGTCAGGTCTGGAACGGGTTCCAGCTCCGTGGTGTGTAGATAGCGGAGCCGAGTCCTTGGCGAGGAGGTCGAAGTAGAGAAGGTTAACTGTAGGTGGTTTGGTGAGATGCAGTGTCTGTGTTTATTTTTTTATTTATTTATTTGTTTGTTTTAAGGAATTATGGCAGGTTTGTAGTCGAGTTCAGGTTTGATTCTGAGGGAGGAGGAGGATTTGGGAGATGTGATGGAGCTGGATGTGGAAGCGACAGGGTGCTAGCGAGCTGCTGCTGGGATTCTTCTGTTCTCCTTCATCAACCCGCTGAGTCTCTCTAATGTCTGGCTGTTAGTAGCTCTGTCTCTGCTTGACGCTGCTGTAATTACGGATTCTCTCGTATTAATTAACAGCCGCCGCAGTAGAACAGCTCCCTTGAAAGCGGCCGAGCTCTGGGTGGTAAGTAATAATAATTAAAAAAAAAAAAAAAAGGTCAGCTGCAAACAATCCACTGGCGTCTAACGGTCGGCACTTCATCCCCGTCCCCTCTCAGCCTTTCACTGACATCAGGACACGACCGTCCAACCGACTCCTAGACTAGGCCTAGTCAGGGGCTTTCAGACGCTTTTCGTCAGTCACATTTCCACAGAAATTCAGCCTTGGAATTCCAGAATGTTTCAGAAACGCAGCAGTGGAAACAACAGTGGTGCTAAAGCTCTTTTTACTCTGCTCCTCAAATGCAAATCATCTTTTGCTTCCTCACCGCGCTCCCACGAACCAAAAAGTGGTTTTGCCAACTCCACTTTTCAGAGATGTAGAAGAACAAGTTGGGTTTTGGTTATACGTTTTTAGGCGGCAGAACTTTGAAGGAGGACATTGATGGGGGGGAAAAAAGCATTGCATTAACACCATCCTATGCAGAGCTCTGGAGCACAAAGCCTAAAAATAAAATCAAATAAAATACAAAACATTTTTAAAATGCATTTCTTTGGAAACCAGGTGGTCTACAGCTTTACTTTTTTTTTCAGCAATGATTTGTTCTATCATTTTTTTTTTGTATCTTGTTCATGTTTACATTGTATCTTGCATTGCCCTAAAAAGAAAAACACAATAAAATGTATCGTTCTTGTTCTTTCATCTTTGTTATGGATTTTTCTGCGTTTCAAGGAGCAGGCAGTCGATGCAGTGACAAACCTGTGGACGTTAACGTTGCCACCTCCGACTGGATCCTGTGTCTCCGTTTATAAAATATGGGCCGTTGTGAAGTATGGAACTGAAGGCGTGATGGAGAAGAAAGAGACAGTAGTTTACCGTAGAAAACTTGAAAGAGAAATATAAGAAAAGGAGCAGTCAAACTCCTCTGGATGATTTATTAGCTGTGCATTTTCTCGCTGAAGACAGCAGCTTGTTACAATGCTTCAGTGATCTCATGTTTACAGAAGGAGAATGTGGCTCGTGTGTGATGTATCTTCATGCATTTTGGTGTGCAGTGCACGGCAGTAATTGTGTAGCAGAAGACTCACTCTGTTCAGTTATAACCAGAACACTGGGTGGGCACAGGCTCTAGGCTCACACAGCTCTGACAGGCTGTTGTGTAGAGAAAGTGTATCTACTGCACATATCCACAAGGGGGCAGTGCAACCATAACCATGTGGCTGAGGATAAGCTGAGTTTAGTCCACACAGGCCAGAGCTCAGAGGCATCTTCGCTTACACATGAGGCCAGTGGAGCTTCTCTTTAAACCAGAGTTTCATGTTGTTGGTTTTTTTTCAAACATCAAAGACATATCTGAAAGGTAGAATGACAGTGAAGAGCCCTCAGAGTTAATGGGGTCCCCCTTTGGTCATATATCACTGACTCCAGTTACACTTGGCCTTTAAGCACTCATTGAGGTCAGCGCTCAGAGCCCCGGTGTTTTAGAAGGACAACAATGATTACGGATCAGTTTGGAGAGATCCGTGAGTCCACTGGGGTTTATTACGTCGTGTGGGGTTTAAAACTAGATCCTAGATCACACTGCTTTATTACACTACACTGCCCAACTTAGAGTAGACCCAGTAAACAAGGAACGTCCCCGGACGTTCAAAATAGGTCTAAAAGTAGTCTGTCCATCAAGGACATATTTTAAACGTCAATGGACGTCCAAAATTCATCTTAATAAGTTAGTTAAGTGGTGACCAATCGATAACGTCAGTGGACGTCCAAAATGCGTTTTATACAAGTAATTTATTTCGGGACCAATTAATAACGTCAATGGACGTCCAAAATACGTCTAATAGTCGTCTTTTCAATGTCTGTGTTTGGACGTCTTTTCAACTTTCATTTTCAACCTTAAGAGAACGTTGATTAGACGGCAGTCATTACGATATTTCAACGTTGAATCAACAGCTAAATGTTTACTGGGGAAGAGTTACAGTGAGCTGAAAGTGAAAGAACCAGAGAGAAACCCATCGTAGCTGAAACACATTTGGAAAGTTTATTGACACAATCATATGATGATTCACACTCAACAATGATTACAAACCTGTCACTGACTTCGAAATTAGCTCAGAGATAAACACAATGGACATTTCCATGAGGGAGAAACTCATATTCACGCCAATAAAACTGCTCTAATGGCTGAAACACTGATGGATTGATTGATTGATTTATTGACTGATTTATTGAATCATAGGTAATTAAAGCCATGTGACCCATCTGTTTGGTCCCATTGTTCACCAATGGGGACTGAGTGAACAGAACACAGGTGATACACTGCATGGGGGAACGCCTGGATAAAGCGTTGTGTTAATGAATGCTAAAATGAGTTGATTACTGACAATAAACTCCAAGTTAATCAGGCTTTCTTTAATCTTAAAAAAATCACCGTATTCAACAGCAATGGGTAAAAGGCCAAAACGCTAATATGGCTGCTTCCTAACAACTTTAAAAAGGTCCAATAAAATGAACGCTAGAAGGTGATTATCTGTACCATAGAGTTTAC
The DNA here is from genome assembly GCF_029633855.1 of Hoplias malabaricus. Lineage (NCBI taxonomy): Eukaryota > Metazoa > Chordata > Actinopteri > Characiformes > Erythrinidae > Hoplias > Hoplias malabaricus. Next base: position 71,072,595 of record NC_089801.1, read on the forward strand.
AGAGTCAACACATCATACACTACATAAATAAAGTACATTACAGGGTCGACGACAATCAGAAGTGAAGCCAGCTGCAGAGTGTTAGGACTGTGTCCTTACGTAGGTCCTCAGTAATTGTAGCTGTCCCACTGTTTGTAAGAAAAACTAGATTCTACACAATCGCTCAGCTTTGGACAACTGTAAAGTTCAGTATTATACAGGGCACGGGACAATGCAAAATAAATAATCCTATTTTACATTTACTTTTATTAAATCTATCATAAATAGTTTGGTTTTGGAACAGGATCATCAGGGTTTGTCCAAAATGAATTAATAATTTGGTCAGACGTCAGCACGAAGACGTCAGCTCTCTGATCCCTGGGATAAGGGCTTATAGAAACGTACAATCAAAGGCTTAATAAAGTGACTTAACGACATAAACATGGCCTGAACACTGTGCACAAGACCTCTTAGCCAAGAGGGGAGACGACAACGACGTGAGTTCCACAGAACGTTTTCGGAAAAAAACACGAGTTTTCAAGTTATACGCGAGCGGTTTTTCATCCCTTTCCGAGAACTCTTTCAATGTGTCGCCTTGAATTCTACTCTATTGCTTCAAGCTTTACGCTTTTAGACACGACGGCACTGCTGATAGCTAAGCTAATCAGGTCATAGAGACATCACCCACAAGCTCTAACAGGCTTCTTAAAACAAGGCAGGGTACTGAGAAGGAAATTACAAAAGCAAACCTGAAACTAAAAAGATTGTACATCATCATACGCTTGTGCTTATCTTGTACCCCGAAGGAAACGTATTTGTGATTGTTACTGCAAAGCTCCATTTAGACACACTGCACAGTACAGGCTCGCAGGTACAAGATAGCCATCTTCTGCTTTTGTTTTTCAAGAAATACATCGCGGTGTAACCCAGAGAGGAGCACAGCACAGATACAATCATGATGATCAGCTTTAAAGAAACACCTTGGATACTGGTATTCGAGAAGTTCAGGTTGTAACCGGTTAATATAAATTAACATTCAGAAGTGAAAGACCCCGTCAAAGCGACAGCACACAGCGGAAAATATAGCGTTGCTGTCATGAACACGTTGTCATTAGAGCAGAAGAAGAGCTGGGCTTTCCACTCTTTCAACCTAATTATCACCAGAAAAACATCAGCTGAATTTTCACTAGAGTCTAGAGTACACAAAGAGGACGTCCACCTTTCTAATGTATATACAAAAACTAATAAAAATAACTGTCCAGACTGTAGGGTTTTCTAGCGAAAGCAGCCATAAAATACAAGAGTGATGTACAACGCACAAATTTTAAGCATTGCCTGAAAAACAGCTGGCTAATGCTTTAGCAGCAGCAGATTGTTGAGCCCCAGTTGTTACGAACGATTCACACAAGCAGATCAGCTACTCTCTAAGAGTGCAGTTCAGCTACAGCCAGAGAACTGCAGTGACCCAGAGCTCAATGCCAAACTAGCCCCGGGGGATACCGTTTTCCAAAAACGTCATCACACGATGCAAGTTTTGCAACAACGAGTACAAAATGATTACCCATGATTACGCTTCTTTTTCTTTGCACGCTTGAGGTGAAACTGCAGTGGAACCGTACCCCCACGGCTGAATCAAACACGGCGAGGGCGCCTCGTCCTCGTCACCATCGCGGAGGGAAAGCAAGAGTGCAGTTTTTAAGCAACTGGAAGTGAAAGAGAAGAAGTAACTAACATAAATCTCAGTTTCAAAATATGATCACATTTATGATCACTCGTGAGATCTGAAATCTCTGTCGAGTCTTGGATGTGTTTTGCACGTGAGCTGAGCTGCTAACTCCCTCTGAAGAGCTGAATTTAAGTGGGAGGATCTGTGGGTTTACTCTTGTAATGGACACCATACGCTTTTTTAAACAATATTCAGACAGATGCTGATCACGCTTTAATTACAGAGTTATTCTAGTCTAATCACATCGATTCAGCACTTTCTCAGACTGTCACGTCTATGGCTAAAACCATTCCGTTTCTGTCTGTGTTCTTAAGGCAATACGACTTGCTGAGATTCTTCCCTTTGGCCTGTGTCCGGACGCCGCAACGGAATTCATAGGTCATCTCCTATTTAAAGACTGCGCTCAAGTGAGTCAGTGTATTTCTGACTTCTACGGTTATTTTTTGAGGGTGATTAGCAGGAAAAAAACAAGACCTTTTTCTTTCTCTCTCCTCACGGTAAGTCACATTTCTTCATCGTTGTTTTCCCCACTGCCCTTGAGTAGCTATTATCCCGCAACACGCCACATTTGGCCTTGAATAAGGAGGGTACTTGGTGAAATATGGATTAACTGAGCAAATCAAATAGCCTCTCACAACAAATGATCCTTTCATTGTTTAAGGCCTCAAGGCTATGTTCTTTCGCCCAAGATTCTGGTCTCCATGGCAATGGCATGTGCGGTGGTGCTTCGAGGAGCTGTTTTGAACACTTGAGTGGCAAAACTGACAGAGTTTTCAGTGAATGCAGCTCTGATTACAGTGTCCTGACTTGGACTGAACGCAGATTACATTTGAAAGCTCAGAGTGGATCATTTGTCTTCCATTCCTTGCATATGGATGTGTTTAATTAAAGCCTGCACTTTTTTGATTGACTATTCAGCTGCTGGTTTTTTTTTTGTTTTTTTCAGACACAGCGTCAAATTACACGTTACTCACCAGATTTTGTTGGACTTTGAAGCTTTTTTCCAGCACAACACCGACTCCACACGCGACAACTGAGGCTTCAGATTACACACTCAACACAACATCGCACTGTCATCAGTCTTTGAAGGTCCTTGCACCAGCTAAAACTCAATAGGGCAATACTGACTTCAGAGCGTGTAGCAATAGCGAGCTATCCGGGGAAGCAGCGTAAGCACTAGCATGAGGTTATCACGAGGCTAGGACATACTCTACACATCTGTATTTTTTTTTTCTTTCCTTTTACTCGGTCTCAGCTGTACACAGACAAAAATTGTGACCCTGAAACTTGTCGTCTGATGGAACGCGTCTTAGTTTTAAGGACAGACAACAGGTTGAAGCAAAATCTGTCATCTACATTAAATACAGCTTCCAGCTAAAGAGATCTTTGCGCTTAGGCAAGTGGACAAGACTCGCAGAGTCTCATATGGCTCAAATAGAGGGGAAACAAAACTGGAGACTTTAGAGTGTGACGTCTCCTGAGCATTGTCTGAAGCTTCCTGAACTGATTGAGGTTATTTACATGATTTCTTTTTCCTTTTCCTTATGTGTGGAAAGCTTTAGTCAGAATCTCAGCCTCCTATCCTGAGTAGCAATACCGCCGGTTACCATAGCGACCAAGGCTGGCGCATGAAACGCTAGAGACCTTTTTTTTTTTCTTTTTTGCGGATGGATGCCTGAGCCTTCGAGGTTTAAGGTTCAAAAGTCATCGCCATGGGAACCGCAAACCCATGAAGTATCAGAGAAGAAGTCCCTGAAGTGCAACGCCTCCTTCTCCATGTGTGAGGGTCTCTAGTTGTGTTATGGCCCTTATGGGACTCCGTAATTTAGCCAAGAGGGGTGTGACTCCTATGTGCTCCGGTAAGTCTTTATGATGTCTTTAATGGCTCTCCTACAGATCGGGCAGCAGGCGTTGGCCATCTTCTTGAGGCGCAGGCCGCAGGTGTAGCAGAGACACATGTGACCGCAGGCGTAGATGACCGTGTCCACTGCATTCTCATAGCAGATGGAGCACTCGTCTGGCCATGAGCTGGAGGATGAGGGGAAGGTGGGGGATTTGGGGAGGTTGATGGGTGAACTCTGGGTTGTTCCTTTGAAGACAGAAGAAAAGGGTGAATGAACAGGGGATATGCGAAAAAAAAGAGGAGAAGTTATTTGTCTAAACCAAATAACCAAAAGAATAGTGTTTTACTTAACACTTTTACACATTAAAACCAACAGGACACTTCTGTTAATTCCATAGATATTGGAATTGGCTATGATTGTCAAGAAAAGCTATCAATAAAATGAACTATTCATTCATTCATTCACTCATTGTCTGTAAGTGCTTGTCCAGTTCAGGGTCGTGGTGGGTCTGGAGCCTACCCGAAATCACTGGGCGCAAGGCGGAAATACACCACACCACCTGGAGGAAACCCACGCAGACACAGGGAGAACACACCACACTCCTCACAGACAGTCACCCAGAGGAAACCCACGCAGACACAGAGAGAACACACCACACTCCTCACAGACAGTCACCCGGAGGAAACCCACGCAGACACAGGGAGAACACACCACACTCCTCACAGACAGTCACCCGGAGGAAACCCACGCAGACACAGAGAGAACACACCACACTCCTCACAGACAGTCACCCGGAGGAAACCCACGCGGACACAGGGAGAACACACCACACTCCTCACAGACAGTCACCCGGAGGAAACCCATGCGGACACAGGGAGAACACACCACACTCCTCACAGACAGTCACCCGGAGGAAACCCACGCAGACACAGAGAGAACACACCACACTCCTCACAGACAGTCACCCGGAGGAAACCCACGCAGACACAGGGAGAACACACCACACTCCTCACAGACAGTCACCCGGAGGAAACCCATGCGGACACAGGGAGAACACACCACACTCCTCACAGACAGTCACCCGGAGGAAACCCACGCAGACACAGAGAGAACACACCACACTCCTCACAGACAGTCACCCGGAGGAAACCCACGCAGACACAGGGAGAACACACCACACTCCTCACAGACAGTCACCCGGAGGAAACCCACGCAGACACAGGGAGAACACACCGCACTCCTCACTGTCACTATGCACTATGTGGCCAAAACAGCACACAATTAGGGCATGTGTCTGGTTCTGTATCTTACAGCAAAAAAGAACCACAAAACGGAACATAATTATACATACAGTAGCTAAGCAAAACTGAAATGAGTGTCTCTTTTTGTATTTGAAATTGGACCATACTGAGATAAAAAGCACATTATAGGTCTTATAGGTCTTACGGAGTGAACCGTCTAAAGAATGTGAGGAGTGTATGGCCTCTTTGGAATGCTTGGGTATCTGTGACGCTGTGATAAATGTCAAGGGCATAAATCAATAAATCAGAGAACAGTCTATGATCAATAGGTCAAAGGCCTTCAAAAGCTCACACTCACCTCCGACAGAGCTGCAGAAGGCTCCGGAGCAGCCTCCGTTCAATGTAAGCTCTGAGCTGCCACTGCACAGCCCTCCTCCAGGAGAGTGGGGAGAGGACGAGGGAGAGCCAGGGCTGGAAGGGCCGTGAGGGTCACCCAGGTGGGTGGAGCCTGCAACAAATATATAAAAACACAGAAAATAACTTTAACAGGGGAGTTGGTCCAGAGAAAACTGCGAAGAGTGTGGGATGGTTTTTCTTCCTACAGCTCTGACCTTTCAGTGACCTGCCTGCAACTGACAACAATACTAAGCAGCATCTGTATACACAGATATGAGAAGGGCTGGAACAAACAGCTATTTTTTTAACTGATTATCTTATTGACTATTTTCTGGGTAAGCAACTAATCCAGCTGCTGTGCATTCTGTGGATCTCGTTTAGCTGAACCCATCATTTAAAATGTATTACAATATCGTTTCTGGAGCAACAAAATAGAGAAGTAGGATCAGCCTCAGGCAAAAATAGAGCTCTAGTGAATGTCGAGATGGTGACAAATTGGGAGGAATACAGTTGATGGATTGAAAATGTTTTGTGAAGTGCAGGACTCTGCCTTTTCACTTTGCTGGAGGTCTGTTTTTCTTGAAGCCCCAACAATGGTCTGTTGTTGGTTATTCTGCACGTAGGTCAAAAGACCCCCCTCCAGTCAAACTATGTAGTTTTTGCCATAATAAGTGGATACAACACACTACAGTCTCCTAAAACCTCAGTGAGACTGAGGTCCCACACATATCTTGTTGCCTCCTGTTGGAACGTTTGCATTCATTACATGAGTTGCTAGTGCTTTAATGTTAAACAACACATTAACAATAGACAGTCCTCAGTTTGTCACAACTGACATCAGCTAATCGTGTCAGCTACAAAGCCAAGAGGTTACACATTACAAGTGTGGGTCAAAGCAGGAAAGGTGTAAGACTGTGAGGATAGATTTCAGAGCAAATGTGAAAGTTAGTATTTTGTTACGTGAGGTGAAAACTTCTCGGTATGCCACCGTGAGTCCACAGAATTCCAGATAGCTATGCAATCTGCGGAATCCGCTTTGTCCACATAACTTTAAAGGCACTGTTATGCCATGGTGGGTCCACCGTAGTTCAAAGTTTTCCTGGCTGTATGAAGTGAGGCTGGAATCTGAATATGACACCTCTTCAGAGAGGAATGGGATCATTAACAGTGAAGTCAGATGACTGACCACAGCGGGCAGCTCTTTTCTGTCTCTCTATTGAGCCAGCATTTTAACAAATGGGACTGATCAGCACTTCTGCACAACAAACTATGGACGAGGACAAATTATGCAGTCTGTTTACCTATGGATGAGCATGAATATTTGCACTAATTATTATATTAATATAAAAAGTATTAACACGGCATGATGTCATCTATAATAACAAAACATTCATTCATTATCTGTAACCCTGGAATCAACACACCACACTCCTCACAGACAGTTACCCGGAGGAATCCCACGCAGACACAGGGAGAACACACCACACTCCTCACAGACAGTCACCTACAGGAAACCCACGCAGACACAGAGAGAACACACCACACTCCTCACAGACAGTCACCCAGAGGAAACCCACGCAGACACAGGGAGAACACACCACGCTCCTCACAGACAGTCACCCGGAGGAAACCCACGCAGACACAAGGATAACACACCACGCTCCTCACAGACAATCACCCTGAGGAAACCCACGCAGACACAGGGAGAACACACCACACTACTCACAGACAGTCACCCGGAGTGGGACTCCAACCCACAACCTCCAGGTCCCTGGAGCTGTGACCGAGACACTACCTGCTGCACCACCGTGCCGCCCAATAATAAAACAATTATATATATATTATTATAATAATAATAATAATTTCAGTATTTTCTGCCAGCATCAGATATCTCGCAGGGTGGTGTCCCACAAGGACCTACATTATGTCCAATCAATCTGTGGTCCAAGCAAGTAAGTGTACGCTGCATGTGGACAGTCAGGCACATGTTTGCCAACTGCACATCCATCTAGCATCCTGATCCTTCGTTAAGCAGGAGACGGGGCTGAGGGTTATGTGGCACAGAGACTGATCCCCCATGAAATCCAGCATGCCATCATACCATTCCATCATTCCGCAAAGGCAGCTTTAATCCCCCACTCAGAGCCAACAGCAGCTGACCCTAGATTGCAGTGACCCGGTCCTTTCCACAACATCTCCAACAGTGTGGAACAGAACCAGAACACACAGGGCAGAAAATCAAACTCTGTATGTTTGATTCAATGTCATTGAATGCCAAGAAAATATGAATAACTGAATGTTGTGCACGACAAGAACGTCACCAAATGCAAACAAAAACAAAGCAGAATACATTACACAATTGTGATACATTATTTGTATGCACTTCCTGCAGAGGTTTTCCTTTTGTTTCGATGACCTGCATTTAAGAGACGATGCATTGTTTTGCCATGATGTCTAAAGGAAACTCCTAATCATGGCATGTCAACTTCAATGCCAACAGAGTCGTGCTGAGTCCAGAGCCTACCTGGAATCATTGGGCGCAAGGCAGGAATACACCCTGGAGGGGGCGCCAGTCCTTCACAGGGCAACACACACACTCACACATTCCCTCACACACTCACATAAACTTTTGAGTCTCCAATCCACCTACCAACGTGTGTTTTTGGACCGTAGGAGGAAACCGGAGCACCCGGAGGAAACCCACGCAGACACAGAGAAAACACACCACACTCCTCACAGACAGTCACCCGGAGGAAACCCACGCAGACACAGAGAGAACACACCACACTCCTCACAGACAGTCACCCGGAGGAAACCCACGCAGACACAGAGAGAACACACCACACTCCTCACAGACAGTCACCCAGAGGAAACCCACGCAGACACAGGGAGAACACACCAAACTCCTCACAGGCAGTCACCCGGAGAAAACCCACGCAGACACAGGGAGAACACACCACACTCCTCACAGGCAGTCACCCGGAGGAAACCCACGCAGACACAGAGAGAACACACCACACTCCTCACAGACAGTCACCCAGAGGAAACCCACGCAGACACAGAGAGAACACACCACACTCCTCACAGACAGTCACCCGGAGGAAACCCACGCAGACACAGGGAGAACACACCACACTCCTCACAGACAGTCACCCGGAGGAAACCCACGCAGACACAGAGAGAACACACCACACTCCTCACAGACAGTCACCCAGAGGAAACCCACGCAGACACAGAGAGAACACACCACACTCCTCACAGACAGTCACCCAGAGGAAACCCACGCAGACACAGGGAGAACACACCAAACTCCTCACAGGCAGTCACCCGGAGAAAACCCACGCAGACACAGGGAGAACACACCACACTCCTCACAGGCAGTCACCCGGAGGAAACCCACGCAGACACAGAGAGAACACACCACACTCCTCACAGACAGTCACCCAGAGGAAACCCACGCAGACACAGAGAGAACACACCACACTCCTCACAGACAGTCACCCAGAGGAAACCCACGCAGACACAGAGAGAACACACCACACTCCTCACAGACAGTCACCCGGAGGAAACCCACGCAGACACAGGGAGAACACACCACACTCCTCACAGACAGTCACCCAGAGGAAACCCACGCAGACACAGAGAGAACACACCACACTCCTCACACACAGTCACCCGAAGGAAACCCACGCAGACACAGGGAGAACACACCACACTCCTCACAGACAGTCACCCAGAGGAAACCCACGCAGACATAGGGCGACACACACTCACACCTACAGACACTTTTGAGTCGCCAATCCTCCTACCAACGTGTGTTTTTGGAGCGTGGGAGGTCCAATTTTTACCTCAGCCTAAAGTTAAGGAGCTTTGACAATATATTACAGAGAACAGGATGGATGTGTCCACTTCTTTATTGTGAAGGATATATGATGCAGGTCAACACCGCACGTAGTCTACTGTGTGCAACACTGTCGTGCCAGAAGATTTAATCTCTGTCTAAAGAATGCATGTGGAGGAGGAATTTCATTAAATACAACACTGACCGAGAGATCCTTATAGTTATAGACATGCATCACCCTCTCTCTCTCTCTCTCTCTCTCTCTCTCTAATGCAGGTGGTGCTAATATGTTAATATCATATTGAGATGCAGAAGGAGGCAGAGACATGGCCCAGGGGCTTGAATAGATGATGTCGTGTTTAAGTGGCAGCTTAGAATCGATGAGAGCATCTGTAACTTGCGTCATACGCTGCCCTTCAAGTTCATTAAAAACACAATGAGCAGCCTGATATGGGGTCAGTAAGTGCATGAAAGATTACGTGTGTTTCTTTGTTTTTGTGTGTGTTCTCTTACATTTTATATTCTTTTGGCTTAGTATTTGGTATTTCTTCAGTGCTCTTACAAATAGTTCCCAACGGAGCTTGGGGTTATGTTGTTGTTAACACTGACAGCAACTTTTTCCAGATGAGAAAGTTGCTGTGTATTTTATGTATTTTAATATAACAAGATTTTATCCTACGTCTGTTTTGATACGACTGTGACTTCTCCTCCAACTCTGACATTGCTGGTGTTTGTGGCAGCAATAAGGGGGAAAGAATGTCACATCCCTCCGCCGAGAAAGGAAGACGGACAGGGAGAAAGCACAGAGAGAGAAAGCAAAGAGAGAGGGAGAGTGATGGAGACAGTGGAGGGAGAGGACATGCTGGAGTGAGTGTGGGTGGTAGAAGTGTTGATTTGAGTGTGAAAGCTCTGTGACAGGATGCATAATACATCGCCTCTGATTAGCCTGTACTCCTCACCAGCCCCTCACCATCACTCCTGCTGTCAGCCTATCAGTACAAACATCAGTGACTTGTACTCCTCACAGCCTCTCATTTATGAAACAAGACTGGGTGGAAATTTGGTTCTAAATATTTAACTGCTTTCGGCTGAGATAATGAAAGCCAGGGCCACACACACACACACAAACACACACACTTACAGCCGCCCAGAGGAGACAGTCCATGTGTCCCGAGTTCAACTTTAGATAGGAATCGACAACACTGCGGAACATTTGTACACTGGGGTAATTATAAACTGGAATAATGCACTGCTTTATAATTACAACACTATAATGCTAAAATAGCACACAGTATATCCATTATAACTGTTTAGCCTTGCAGGCCACAAAATAGAGGCTGGTCCTAGTGAGTAAAATAAATAGTTTTTTTCTCAGATATTTACAGCAATAAATAAGAATAAATATTTGAAAATGGGTTGACTTTCTTTGTGTGTTCCCAGAGAAACGTGTAGAATCCTACAGCTACATAAATAGCTATTAGAATGATAGGAAAACTGTTACCGATACTGAAACTCACAGTATCAACTAGGAAGTGGAATAACTGTGTCATCGTCACCAACGTTGCATGCTAGTGGCACCTTGGATGAGGCGCTATATTGACACTACCGTTCATTAACACTGTAAACTCGACTTTAACACAGCAGATCAAAGAGATGCGGGTCATTCTGCATAGGACGAGCATTATTGGGATAAATCAAGGTTGGCAGATCAGTGCTGAGTATCCAACCACTCAAAAAAAACCTGATAAACTTCACTACAAATAGCGCAAAGCAGCTCTTACTCAAGGTATATCTCTACCATCTCCTGCATCTCTTTGCACAAGAGTGGTTAATATTTTTAGACGCTATTGTCTTTGGCAGGAAAGCAGAGGTGACACGACAAGGCTGGCTGACGTCGCTTTGTGGCTGCTTCGTAATTGCAGGCTGGTATAATAAGACAAGCGAGGCCGCCCATGTCTCGGGATATTACAGCTTTGATAAAGAAGCCTGCTACCCGCCAATAGGAGCTCAGCTTCCAGAACTGTGGCTGCTGCTTCTACTGGGATGTGCTCTGGGTTGAATGCTAACAGTGTAATTGAAAAACATGGGCTAACTGATCCGTTCTGGATCCAGACGGCTGAGTAATCTCTCTCCTATCCGCACCTGTACCGTGGAGAAGGATGGACAGTGACAAAAGCATGACACAGTGGAAACTGCATTCTCTCAGCAAAGGAAATAAATAAAAATGGTTTTCTTTACAGTGATCCTTCGTTTGTCGCAGGGGATGCGTTCCAAGACCACCCTCGAAAAACGAATTTCCGCGAAGTAGAGGAAAGATATTTTTTTATGTATTTAACGAGTATTTGGACTTTTAAACCCCTCCCTGTTACTGTTAACAACCCACCCTTTGCATTAAACAGTCATTCTCTAATGTTTTTCAGCTGGAACTACATGTGATATTCTACCAGTTTCTTTAATAGAGTCATTCCTAAGCTGTGATTTAGCGTCAGTAAATTTCACTCGGATGTGGACGTGAACAATACATGAACTGTACGTAAGAAACACTTGCAAATGATATATTTTGTCACCTACAGGCCTAGTATAATACATGTAAATAATAAAAAAGCCCCCTTGAAAAAACCCGTGAAGTAGTGAAGATGAACCGTGATGTAGCGAGGGATTACTGTATTCATAAAAGCACAGATTCTGCTTTGGTCAACTCCTAAAACTGATATATTCCAGTAATGGTGTGGTGTTGGGATGTGAGCAGATGGTAGCATCCTTACAGTTCTTTAGAATCGGCCTCAGATTGGGAGGCATTCCCTTCAAATTCAATATCACCCCATCTGTGTTTATTAGCTAGCTAACTATTAGCTAGCTGACACTGTTATTGTGGGGCTAACCTTATGTCTAAACCAAACCTATTCCACTACCAAGCTGACGACATGGCCGTAATCCGTTGTCCCTTTTAACTACTCTTACATTTGGTCATATATATATTGCTTGCACAGACCTTCCATCCAGAATAGACTTCCACCCTTACAGACTTGATCTGTAGAGCTGATGCTGGATGCTATTGCTACACTCAGCAATGCTGTGCCAGGAAAATATACCAATAAAGACTAAGCTACACTAATAAGTCAGTAATAAAATATCTATTGAAAACATTGCAGTAGGGCTAAAAAAACAGTATTATTTTGCTTCTATATTTTGATTGGTCCAAAGGGAGGTAAACAAATGCTGCACACGAGCCCCTCTTCATAGGACTCTAATGAGATGGATGGAGTCGACACGATGATGGGAGGGTGTTAAGGGGAGGAATATGTTCTGAGAAACACACACATGTACCCACGGAGAAAATGCAGGTCACATGATGCCCACATACCGTCCTGTCACATATCCTGTTATTAGCCCAGTTCTCTCTTTCTCTCTCTCTACCTGGGTCATTTGCCTTGACTATATATAACACCTTCATGAGTGTGAAACAAGGTGCGTGAACTGCAAACATAACATATTCAAGTGTGCTCTAGTCCTTAAAAGAGAGCTATGAATACCCAGATGATAGAGAACCAGGCATTCACTAGAACTGATTGTCTCTTCACAGACAGTCACCCGGAGGAAACCCACACAGACACAGAGAGAACACACCACACTCCTCACAGACAGTCACCCGGAGGAAACCCACACAGACACAGAGAGAACACACCAAACTCCTCACAGACAGTCACCCGGAGGAAACCCACACAGACACAGAGAGAACACACCAAACTCCTCACAGACAGTCACCCGGAGGAAACCCACACAGACACAGGGAGAACACTCCACACTCCTCACAGACAGTCACCCGGAGGAAACCCACACAGACACAGAGAGAACACACCAAACTCCTCATAGACAGTCACCCGGAGGAAACCCACACAGACACAGGGAGAACACTCCACACTCCTCACAGACAGTCACCCGGAGGAAACCCACACAGACACAGGGAGAACACACCACACTCCTCACAGACAGTCACCCGAAGGAAACCCACACAGACACAGGGAGAACACACCACACTCCTCACAGACAGTCACCCGGAGGAAACCCACACAGACACAGAGAGAACACACCAAACTCCTCATAGACAGTCACCAGGAGGAAACCCACACAGACACAGGGAGAACACTCCACACTCCTCACAGACAGTCACCCGGAGGAAACCCACACAGACACAGGGAGAACACACCACACTCCTCACAGACAGTCACCCGAAGGAAACCCACACAGACACAGGGAGAACACACCACACTCCTCACAAACAGTCACCCGGAGGAAACCCACACAGACACAGGGAGAACACACCACACTCCTCACAGACCTCACAGTCACCATGCTGCCCTCCTGTCTGTTACTATATTCTTTAATTCATAAAATAAAAAGCTCAATGCTCCTGTTAGTGGATGCACTGTGATAGTTCCTAGGGAAGCGTGTGCACACTTTCCAAATGCAGTTCAACTCACTATTTATTACCGTATTTTCCGCACTATAAGGCGCACCTAAAAAACTCAAATGATCTCAAAAGCCGACAGTGCGCCTTATAATCCGGTGCGCCTTATATATGGACCAATATTGAGCCAGGTCTCGCAACTACGGTAAGCAGCCGCCTACTTCATTTTCTTCCGCGCGCGGTGCATGCTGGATACATACCGGTATATATATTTCATTTCCATTTGTTTTTTATGTAAAGACCCCAAAATGGCTCCTATTAAGAGACACGCATATGACGCAGAGTTTAAACTCAAGGCGATCAGTCACGCAGAAGAACACGGGAATAGAGGAATAACTTAGTAAAGTGAGCTTTACGTGTTTATTTTGTGTGTTGTGTGATTTTAACGTTTGAGCAACGTTGAGTTATTGATATATTGTTATCGCTTTGCACTATTTTGGGTGTTACTATATTGTGATTATTATTATTATTGAATCGAGGAAAAGTCCCCCACTATGTGGGGTATATTAACATTGCACTACATGTTTTACCTTAAACTACGCTGGGTTGTAATCTATTAATAAAGTTGAACTGACCTATCTGACTGTTTTGTTGACATTCCCTTTAGCGCAGCTCCATCTAATTGATGCATAACGTAACCCCCAGCCTCTACTGTAGCGTCTATTGTATGCGCTTTATAATCCGGTGCGCCTTATATATGGACAAAGTTTTAAAATAGGTCATTCAATGAAGGTGCGCCTTATAGTGCGGAAAATACGGTACTGATTCATTTCATTTGAGAATCAAGAAATATGCAAACTATATACTTATTAATGTTAAGCTGCTGAAAATGGTAGCAACACAAAAAGTCTCTCTATGGATGTCATACAGACATCACATTCAGGAGTGATAGCTAGGTGAGGATAATTACTTTACACATAACCGATTATTCTGAAACTTTTTCAGACTGGTGGAGCAGACCCCCAGACCGTGTCTAGAGCTGGGCCTTAACAGAAAAAACAGGTATACACTGACACAGACGGACAGGACTGTTACAGATTTGTAGATAATCTGATGCACAGAATTGATCGAAAGGAGTCCTTAAGGTACATTAACTGCATCGCTCTAGAAACCAGAGTTAACCATAAGAAAGCTATGACTAAGTTGTGAATCTGTCTCACTCTTGTTTGTGTTTTTGAGTGCAATGTGTCAGAGCTAATCCAGATTTGATAGCGCACAAGTACAGGATGTTTGACCCCAAGGGAAGAGATAATCTCATAAGAGTTTTAACACAGATACATAAGTTTTCTTGTCTAAAATTGACTTAGCATTGATGTGGCTAATCCCTATTCAGCATGCAACAATAGAACAGATGGTGCTAAACATGCAGAAGATCTGTGGACGTATATAGAGCATGTGCAAATTAAAAACGGGTATCTTTTGAGGAACAAAGGACTACATTGATTTTTTTTTCTAATAAATGACAAATAAACATCCTTAAGACAAGAATAACAAGCGCTAAACAGTGCAATGTTATGGTGGTGGCTGTAAATACAATGCTTTACATTCTACATGTAATTAAGCTTTAAACATAGTTAACTTACTACCAGCATTGCAACCTACCCAGAATCCTCAGCTGTGTGACTGCGCCGTGCAGTCCGAAGAACATCCAGAGCGGACGCGAGTTATCGACACAGACCTGCATCCCTGCACTCGCTCCGTTATGGCTGAGGATCAACTCTCCGTCCTGTGTGACCAGAAAGCCCAGTATGTCTCCACTCTGCAGCACAGCGGGCACTCTGCACACTGCCCAGAACTCTTTTCGGTCCACCAGCGCCTCTGGGTTGTAAGGCAGGTCGCTGGGTCTCAGTGCTGAAGGGTCGCAGGACGTGACGCCGTAGGAGAGCGAGCCAGAGCGCGCCGGGCTGGACTTGGTCACTTTGATGAAGATGGTCTCGCTGGATCGTAAGGGCCGCTCTGTGAAAACAAGTGTGCGCTCCTCCCTCAGGCCAGCATGCTCGGACCGGGCCACCGTCTGCTCATCGAGAGTCTTGATGTGGGCACCGCGAAGCTGGTGGAAGCGCAGGTCACTCTCTAATGTTTGGGGAAGGTAAGAGGACTGTTGGGTGTTGAGGGAATTCTGGGGGATAGGGCAGGCAGCTGAAGCGGGGGGCAAACGGAGCCTGGCTTCGTCCTGCTGTAGGTTCAGGTCACACAGACTGACTGATAGTCTCGATGCATCGGCTTCTCTCCGCAGCGAAGAGGTGCCTCTGACCGTGGTGAAGGAGCGAGGACGGAGACAGTCTGGAGGGACGATTTCACTGTCTGAGAAAAGAAATGGGAGAATATATCTGTATACAAAACTCATTCCAATTTCATACCAGTAATGGCTAATTTCAGAAATTCTTGTGCAATTTCCAGACACTGAGAAAGCTGTATGAACCAATCATATTTCCTCTCAGGACATGTCAGATAACAGACAATAGTCAGGACCCCACTTGGCCACCACAGAGCAGGTATGATTTGGGTGGTGGATAATTGTCAGTGCTGGATGGTGATGGTGTGTTAGTGTGTGTTGCATTGGTATAAGTGGATCAGACACAGCAGTGCTGCTGGAACTTTTAAACACTGTGTCCACTCTGTTTAACATACCTACTTTGTGCTGTCCCTCCTCAGGTCCTAAATCGGGACACAGGATGCTGTTGGCTGCATATTTTTGTTTAGTGGACTATTCTCTGTTCAGCATTAACACTGAGGCATTTAAAAACTCCAGCAGCACTGCTGTGTCTGATCCACTTGCACCAGCACACAACACACATTAAGGGACGAAATATACTTCACGCAAGGACGCAAACGCACATGCCAACGCCTGGCCAACCCTCTGCAAAAGCACAGCCCTGCAGTACAAACTGTGAAGAATAAAACATGCAGTAATCAGTGGGATGACAGAGGACAAATCATAGCATCTGAAACAGGACAGGGTTAAACATGGCTACAGTAGAGGAGTGGAGTTTACCTGTGGCATGGGCGATAAAAGAAAAGACTCAACAGAAAGTGAAGTGTGTGGTCTCGCTCTTGGTGGAGGAACAAATACTGCAACTGACTCCAAAGAGCTGGTCTGCCATGACGGTTGACAACTTGACTCTTGCTGTAGCGCCCCCTGCAGCAACACTCGCGACCCATTTTTGAACACAACTATGCTTGAAACACTGTCTGCGTTCATGTCCTTGTGTGAAGCATGTTTGGGCCCTAACACACCACCATCACGATGTCAGTGTCAGTGCAGCACTGGCTGATCCACCACCCAAATGTTTCCTGCTCTGTGGTGGTCCTGAGCATTGAAAAACAGGGTGAAAGTGGGTAAATAAAGTATGCAGAGCAACAGACAATCTACAGTCTGTAGTTCTAGAACTATAAAGTGCTCCTGTATAGTGAATGAAACTGAGATAATGGACAGTGAGTTGAGGAAAAAAAAGGAGATGCCCATGTAAACAGGTGACTAGTGTAAATGTAGTTGTCGTTCATTATTTAATATGAAGTTTAATATGTGGTGGAAATGAATGAATCTGAAAGACAAGGCTGTTATATATGTTACATTATCAGTGTTATGGATGACCGTGTTTAAATGACCGTGCACCGTGTTTATGTGCTCATGTTGATGCTCGACTAAATACACTACACAGTCCTATTTTAAAACATTTGTGAAAGTGACCTAATGAATAGATGTTTTCCAAAATGGCTGCCAGAGAGTATCGCTTTACATTCTCTTCCTTTTATATCAGCTGCTGCTGAGAATAGTGTACTACTGTATTCAGTGTAACAGAGCCCGGTGTAGCATAGAGCCTCACATAACAACACTCTTTCCTACGCTCCTGAAATGCTAGTGTATCAAGTAGTAACACCGTTATTCATCATATGTACTAGCATGGATGCCTGGAGGTGTATTTGATAGCCTGACTGGATAGCGTTCTGTATTTAGCCTTCATCTGCACATTCAAGACTTTCGGACACCCGCCGAAAATAACAGCACTAAATGTAGACTGCTGCTCTTCATCGGCTAGCCTCAATTAGCGCCGTAGCCTAAGAGCGCGGCTGACAGTGACCCTGCCCAGCATCCTCCCACTTACAGACAAGCAGAAAGAAAGAAATGAATGAGGAGTGAGAGATAACTAAAGAAAGCAGGAGAGAGGCTACAACATGTAGGAAGATGAACACACCTAGCAGAAAATGAGAGATAAAAAGAGTGGTAGGGAAATGGATGACATGAGGGAAACAGATAGGAGACATGCTTTAGGCATGTCTTTAAGGAGTGTGCCCCCACCCCACCCCACCCCCACCATTCTTTATCAGCAGTGGCCCAGAAAGGCAATTGGTTTAGCTCTGACCACAGATAAACCCTCTTAGCCTCAATTACTCCCTGAGAGACAGACAGTGGCAAAGAGAACGAGAGTGAAGCCATACTTCCTACATGTTTATAAGATAATGATGGCTATACCTAGCTTAGCAAATGCAGCCTGGTTGGTTTTCCACTACAATGGCTCCCCCCTGAAATCCAGATGGTGATGTCACAAAACACTCTTTAATAGGAACCAATGGCTTTGGAAACCACAATTTTGACAGCGGTAACATTAAGTGTTGTTTACTTATTGTGTATTCGCTTTTTTTTAAGGAACCGAGCATGGCTCTGCTCTTCAGTTCAGACAGATCAGTGTAGTTATCTGTGTAGTGTTGCACTGTCCAGCTCTCTCTGTAAGACAGATAAAAATAAACGTGACTGCTACTTTGGCTTGGAGATTAAAAAAAAAAAAAGCTTAGTCTCGCTGGCCAATCTGCACTCTACAAAGTTTACAGTTAATGTTTAATACCTCCTCTGTTCACAAATTTACCTAATGTAAAAGCAAAACTCCTGAGTCAGACAGAGCATGTAAAATGCAGTGGAAAAGAGCCAAAAGTAAACTACGCCCACATAAAACACAGCTGACACCATAGCTGTAGCTTTTTCATGGATAACAGCTGAGATGCTACCTATGCTACCTTTCTTTGAAGCGTATTATCATCAACATTATGAAAAAAAATATGCATAGTACAACTGATGGGCCTCGAAAATAATAATCTGGAAAATGATTCAAAAATGATTATTCTTACATCTCACCATAATTAGATTCAATTTGTAAATTGAACATATACTTGTATAGTTTTTATAATAATTCACAATGCATTTCTGCAACTCTCTCTCTCTCTCTCTGCCTCTGCCAGGAGGGACAGTCTGTTTAGATAATCGTTGCATTTACATGTTGCTTGTTTAAGGAGATTATCTGGGCACAGACACAGACAATATGCCTGCTGCATGTTGTCTTAAATTTCTCCTGTCATTTAGGGTCAGGAGGGTGCTTTAATCAGAACGATCCACCTCATTCAGATACAGAGAGATGGCTTAATATAAGGCTTAGAAATGCAGTACTTTAAAAACTGTCCATTTGGCAGACGGGGCTTTGTATCCAAGTCCTATCTTTACAGTCTACTGCCAAATAACTCTCTGAACACATCTTTACCACACAAGTAGATTTCAGAACATAACAGACACTCACCCACCCACCCACACACACACACACACAAACATTGTGATATCCCTCCTATCCCACTCTCACGCAGACTAATCAGCACAGACTCCTCCTATATGTCAAGTAGCATTTAGCGCTAGTTGTTAGCGCTACAAAGAGAACCATGTGCCATTGATTGGGCAGACAGAATACAACCTAATTGCCCTAACTAATCTTTTAAAGAAAGAAAAATAACTGGAAGGTTGTTAAGTGTACTGGAAGGAGACGAGCATGGTAGCTGGTGTTAATTAGCCAAGCGTTAAGTGCTCCTAAGAAGAGCATGGGCATAGCCCTCAAGCACAAAGCAGCTACATGACTAGCACTGCAGCTTATTAAAGTTGGGCCTTTCAGCTTTAAACAGAACTCGAGAAAGAACTAGGCAGATATTTCTCTGATAACTGTGTTGTAGTCATTTTCTGGACGGAGAACAGAGACTAAGCCATTGTTAGATTAAAGAAATTAGAAAGATTATTTTTTCTGAAGAAGCAACCCACCCATACAGCCCCTTTCCCCATCTTGTTCTCAGTTCTTTAAACATACATCTACTGCAAAATTCAGAGACCCTCCTTGTGTGGACCCAGTTTCCAGCCAGTGACCACTGTATGATAGTTATTTATTCTCCATTGTCAGAAATGTATTTAAAAAGGTAGTAAGACTTGTGAGCTTTATTATGATTAGCCTAAATCATTAAGCTTTGTTTTAATTAATTAATTAATAAACTATACTTTTTAGTTTATTATTTTATTTATTACTACATGTAATTTTCCATTGTTGTTGAAGTGCACACTGGGTAGTGAGGTCAAATCAGTTGCTGCGGTGTCAAAAATTTTGCTGTGGACCTCTTGGGCTACTGTTTAGCCTTTTCGTGTTAGCCAGAATGCAGCATTTTATAAACGGCATAATGGCTAGTGTTTTTCTGAAAACTGTGCCTGTGTAATTGTGAAACACACCTACAGGCCACTGGTCCGTAGTTGATCTGTAGCTGGTGATTCGTCAGATGTGTCCATGTCCACTAAGTCTGTACCTTCACTGTCAGGGTCAGTTAACGAGGCAGAAGCAGCTGATGGTAAAGTTTGTCAGCTGAATGCCAGGAGAGAATCCAGTGCATGTTCATGTTACACTCACTCCATATTCTGGTTCTTTTGGACTTCTAACGTGGGGAATGTGTGGGGCCTACACTGAAAACTTACATCAGTCAAGTCTCTCAGCAGTTGTGGTCGACTGAATAAATTAAATGCACCCAGATTTAAGTGATGAGAGCAAAGTGGTGGAAGCTGCATTTGCCCACACGAGTTTTCCCAAAATGTTTTGCTGTATTTATCTTTGGGAAAGCCGTGAATAATAATATATTTTTTTATTTTCTTAGATTGGAAATGATATAAGACAGCAACACGATATGGTAGGACATTCAGAACTTCTAATCAACATAATTGTGTCAATATCAATTATATTTATTTTTAAACCGATTTTTTGTATTTATTCTGTTATGTCCCCACTGTTTGTTCATGACCTGTCCCTTTTACAACCACGCCACCAAGCTGTAGTCACATGATTCTGCCACATGGAGGCAACCTAGATGCTGAGGCAGACCAAGTGATTTGAGCAGCTAGTACCAAAGAAAAACACAGCGTCTCTGGTTTGAGCGTTCGGCGTTTTGACTTTGTGTTTGTGTTAAGACAACACCGAACAAAAAGAAATCAAATGTAAACACTGAGAAAAAACACTTTCAGTGACAAAAGCACAATCACACACCAAATATAACCAGTGCTCAAAAAACAAGAGAGGAACAAGCTCCCAGTGACATTAGAAAAATGACCCCAGCTTTAACACTGGAGCATATTTACAGCACAAAGCCTCGTCACTGAACAATGAGAGTCAAAAATAAAAAAACGAAATAATCATATTCATAATTCATTAATCGTAATCGTGGTAAAAAGTACAATTAATCGTGATATTGATTTGCGCTCATATCGCCCAGCTCTACGATATGGCATGAATTCCTTCAAGGTAACGTTCAACTGCTTTCAGGTTTAGAGCTGTGCAACATTTTGCATATTACCCAACAGTCATTGCGCATCTGAAATACCACCATCATGTTTGTTTTCCTATAATGAAGGTTCATTTTTGACACCTTTAACTTCGTGGCTAGTTAGCGTGCTAGTACTACTGATATATCCAGCATGCCTTTAGTCAGCTTAGGTCCTCTTTATCAACAGATAAGGGTTTTTTTTTGTCTCTTCCTTCATTCGGTATGACTAAGGGAAGGCAGATATGACATCAGCAGAACAGGCTGCTAGCACGTGGAATCAAGGCTAGGACTGTTACAGTAAAGCCTGGCTTTAAATTGGATTAGACCAAGCCAGGAGGCTCCACGCTGCCTTATCCTGCTGTGGACAAGCACAGAGAAGGAGAATCCAGTTAGGACAGATATGACTATGGAATTCAAGGAGATTGCAGAATAGAGGGAGGTTGGAAAGAAAAAAAAAAGAGGGATTAGAAAAACGGGATGACGAAGCTGTTAAATAAAGAACGAGGACGACGCTAGGATCAGAGGTGTTGACCTATTTAATATTAGTGGAAATGCACACAGCGATTATGTGGGTCAACATAGCCTACATTTCCAGTCTTCCTTTCTTTTCCCAGTCTTTCTCTCGCTCTCTCTTCCCATGTATTCTCTCCTAAAAGTCAAGAGGTTTTCTGCCTCTTCCTGTTCAGCTAATAGCTCCACTGATGAGCTTGAAGTGCACACCCACACACAAGCACATCTTTTATAGTCTGTTGCTTAACAATGACCTAAGAACTGTTCCAGCCAACACAGGCATATATAAACACGATGATTTAAACAGTTTACAGCTGGCAGCCACTGGCCATAGGCTACTTACACATCACAATGAGCGAGTGTGACATCACAGCGGCCTGCAATACAGAAAACAAGGTGTGGTTTTACTGCTATTGACACATACACCGTCTTAGTCATCCGCTGCCTCTCCATCAAACAAGATATCCAACTATGACCATTCATTATAGCCTCATTATAACCTCTTGGTGATCACTAAATTCAGATTTCCTTTCCTTCACCATATGACTGTGCTGTTACAGTGAAGGGTTAATATTCTTGATGAAATACATATATAAAGGTTTCACTCTTATCACTATGAAATTAATATGTGAACGTGAGTGTGAGGCCTTGGTAAGTCTGAGTGTGGATAAATCTGCATCTAATTTAACGAGAAGTAAATACAAAGATTAAAGCTGTTTCTTTGTTCTTCCCTGAGCTGTCTTTGTTCAGTTTTGGAGTGTGGAGCCAGAATGGACGGATGAAGGAGAGAGAGGGATGAGAGAAGAGGAGGGTGCCTATATCAAGACGAGTGTAACCGACGCCAGCTGCTGCCCCTCTAATTATCCCCGCACCTGCTCGGCCGCCAATCGCCCTCTTTCCCTTTGTCCCATTGGCTCTTTTCGCGCAAGGCCCACAAGAGCTGCGAGCTGATTGGCTGATGCCCGATTCTAATCTCCTTAAAAAAAAAAAGATGACTTCAAAAAGCCAAAGTGTTTTGCTGTTTTCTGAGGCGATATGAATCCAGCCTTGTTGGATTTGTTCAAATGACCGAAACGCTGCAACTGATGGGTAGCAGCTGCACACACAGACAGCAGCCACCTATTTTTAACGCTTTTCTTCTCTTTCTTTCTTTCTTTAAGAAAAGAAATGTTTAAAAAAAAAAAAAACACCCTAAACACATTTCAAGCATTTTTTTTAAAGCCAGGCCCCAGCACCTGTTGGGCTAAACACAAAAGCAGGCGGAAAATAAGCAGATGTGGGAGTTTGATAAACAAAAGAAGCACTCACTTAAATCACACGCTGCTTTGGCCGCCACTGAGAAAAATGGCCAAATATGGCAGTGCTGTGATGAAGCAGCTTTAGTTTGCTTTGGTTTTCTAGAATGAGACTAAAACGGGCCACAGCAGAGCTTCATTCTCCTTCCTTTTGCCCCTCTATTTTTTTCTCTCTCTCCTTTAAGCCTTTATGCATTCTCAGGATCTCCTCACAATAAAGCCATGCTTAAATTGAGAGAGAGAGAGAGAGAGAGAGAGAGAGAGAGAGGTGGAGAAAGGAAAAAAGCAAAACAAAAGCAAGGCAATAAAAAAATAGATTGATAATAGAAGGAGAAATAGAGGAAAATAAAAGAAAGATAAAAAATATTTAAAGCCGTGCCTTAATAGAAAGAGAGACCGAAGAGAGAAAGAAAGCTAAATGGGGCAAAGTAAAAAGAACAAATGAAAAACAATAAGAATAAAGAAAATGAGAAAAAAGAAAAGAGAAGGCATCTGCTCTGTCTTTCAGAAGGCAGTCACCAGCAAAGAGAGGAGGAGGAGGAGGAGGAGAGGAAAAACTCCAATGGCTGCATGATGCCGGCATGAAGTGGGCTTGTGTGGACGAGAAAGAGAAAACGGACAAAGGTTACTGGAGGTTTAAAGTGGAGCGTTGTTGGCTGATTGCCACTGCATCGCTTTTGAAATCTCCCTAGAAAGAGCAGCAGCCTCTGGGGCGACACATGGCCACAGCAATAAGACCTCAACAAATACTCTGTAAGGCACAATAGCCCCCTTCCCCTTAGGACATTCTGTGGCTCTCCCACATCTATCTAATTCCCACCCCCGACTTAGGTCTTCCCCGAATTCTGGGCCAGCCAAAAGAGCATACAAATCATATTTCTGCAGCTTTAAAATAATGACCTCATCATTTAAGACCTTCAAATAAAGCCTCGGCTTTAGAGCTTTATACCCAGTCAATATATCCCCATTCTCCACTAAAGCCTGCTCATTAAGCTAATCATTTATCAGGACGGGGCATGAATTCAATCTTGGCCTATTAGAGCTGGGCCCAACCTTCAATACCAACTCAAGGAACCGTAAAGAAACCCCTGAAAGCCTTTTGGCATTAGACAAGAACCGGGACGGTTAATTCTTCATGCGTGTGTCAACCCAGAGACAATGAAAATCCTGAAATAGGCCTCGGGTCTTGCGTTCTATAAAGTGTTGTTTGTCTTGTTTGTCTATGCGCACACACACACGAAAGAAACCACACCTTATCTCATCCTCAGAGTTCACGTATGGCCATCTAACCTTTGTCTTAAAGGGAAAGGGAGGAAAGGCAGAGATCTAAGTTTGGGTGAAGGAGCTGGAAGGACACTTAAAGACAGGAACGGGAAGGTGAAGTGTTATGGAACAGTCAACGCCGCTTCTTCCCGCCACCTTGAGACCTCTTCCTAGAACATGCTGCGAGAACGTGAAGCCCAAGGAGAGCAAAGCTTCTGGGGGAGGGGGGGGGTGGCACTCTTGCTGACACCTCTGTCGGCTTTGTTTTGCCAAACCTCTCTCACTTCAAAAGCAGCATGGATGGAACAGTCAAAACATTCTGTTCCGCTGAGATACCGAATCATACGGCATCTGCTGCTCTAATTTCCTAATTCATTCAGCCCTGGAGCTGCTGAGCTCCAAACAAATGCAATTTGCACTGTTAATGCTCGCAATGGCAGTGCGGAGACTGTTCTGAGCCCATGGCCACTCGCTCCAGTGGTTATTCTGTTTGGTCAGCTAGTGAAAATGGCCCGTATTTAATGTATTATTTTTGAGGGGGGTTCCGCTTCTAGTGAGGGACTCTCAATTAAGCTTATTAGACAGGAATGGTCCACTTCGGCCAAGCCAAACGTTCACGTTGATCAAATTCTTAAAAGAAGCCTGAACTCAACCACACTGAGAAGAAGCCAGCGCCAGCAAAAATGTGTACTGCCCTGGTGTTTGTATTTTTTTGTCTATCCAACGAAGCAATGCTAGTGAAAGTGCTAAAAGAGAAAACCTCGCCAGCTCCAGTCCTTTATTTCTTGCCTTTTAACATGGGACAATTTAGCCCTCCATTACAGTGAACTACTGAAAGCTCTTAACATTAACGAAGGGATCCCAAGAGATAAATGTATCAGCAGATAAATTATTAGCCAATTTCTCAACATGGTGTGTGTGAAAGCCTTGACGATTTTTTTCTGTGTTTGCCAGCTTCATTTGCTTAGCCCCGATTATCTGTCCACACTGACATCTTAACAACAGCTTTGTTGAATTACTGTAGTTTGGCAGGACTGGCTCATCAGTAAATCTTAGCTTGTCACCATTAGGACTGTAATTTCTCTACTACTATTTACTCTGTGTATTTTCCCAGGACAATGGACTTACTGAGAGAACAGAAGAAAGTAAATAAAGGGAAATGTCTACTTTTGTTTTAGATGTTGGGAGTATTTTAATTAGCCACATTAAATGACACTTGAAAGATCTTAACTTAAAGATGCATCAAGATGCACTGATTTTAAAAATCCATGTTTTTTTAACTCTCCCTTACATCTTAAAGTAGGTAATCCAATTTTATTTATTTTTTTCAAATGTCTCTGACTTTTCCACAGAACCTTATTGTATCACTAGTGCTCCACTAGTGGGGTGTTTAGGTATTGCAGGTGGGGCCCAAGGAATCTAAAGAAATTAGCACTTCTTTATTAATGCCTCTGTTTTGCCTATAAAGCTTACTCAGTAAAAAGCACCCACTCAAAATGGATTCATTAATAGCCCTTAAACATGATAAAAGAGCATTAGATGGGACCCCAGAAAAACATAGCTTGCCTGGAACTTAAATATGCTTTTATTCGCAAACTTTTATTTTGAAAATGTGCGTTTTGGTTGCGAGTCGGACACAGTGGGTCTTCTTTCAGTCGGTTAAGGCACCTGTTCAAATATAAGGCTGCTCCAATCACCAGCTTCACTGGCCTCCGATTCACCGTCAGAGTCTGGTTTACAACGTTAGTCAGTAACAAGGTCACAACAGATAACAATGACGGCTAATTACAGTTATAAAAGTGGCTTGTATATAACTGTTAGGAAAACAGAGGAAGATCTTAGAGTTAGTTAACGTTAATATTAGCTGTGTTCAGGTTGTGAGAAAGTGCTCTAAACATGCAGCAAGTTAATGTCAGTCTCTGACTGTGTCCTAAACTGCACAACTCTGAATAGTATAAAAAAACTATATATAGCAGTGTTTCTGTAGTGTGGTATGTAAAGGTCCATAGTGTGTTGTTTGGAACACAGCCTCACTCTCAAACGTTAATGTTAATCAAATGTTGTTCCACATAATTATAAATGCTGTATTTTACAGCTTTATCTACATAGGAATCAGCTTATATCTATCGAATATTTTGGGTATGGGGTGGGCTTTGAATCAGCAAATATGTCCCCCACCAATATCAAACTTAGCTCAAAAATTTGCTCATTTTTGAAATGACTGAAAATTGAGAAACTGAATACAGTTTAATTAGTAGCCAGTTGTTCTGTATTTTTGATGTTAACACTGATGTTAATCTGGTGTTACAATGTTAAGCTACTGATTTAGAGATAGAAGTTGATGTTGCTTAAATGGATTAGAAAATTGTAAACTTGCATGCGTCTTTTATTACCATTTTTTGGGGGGTGATATGGGACAGGTGGGGCACGGAAATTCCCTTTCGTCTGAGGTGGGAAATGATAGAAAAAGTTTGAGAACCACCGCTATAATCTATACCACTACACACCTGCTGTGAAAATAGTTCAGCATATCTTTAAAAATAACTCTGAAGTGGACCATTATTAAACCATTATCATGGTAAAATCTGAGACTTCAGCATACGATGTTCACGTTTAAAGTATCGTAATAAAATCAAATTGTTCTGAGGTCAGAAATTTAGACCCCTTGTAAGTGGTATTGTAAACTAGCCTATTAGCTGACAAGTGGTTTAAGCACCAACATGAACAAGGCTTTCAGCTCCACTCTGCCTGCTGCACCTGAATTACTTTGGTCTATATAGCAAACATGTGCAGCTATACCCAAATATGCCTCTTACGTACTAAGTAGGGCACATAACTCCAAAGGGAGGCTATTTGAAATCCCATATCAGAGGCTACACTTGAAGTGCTTGAAGCAAATATGTGTTTACATTATATAAGGTAAAAAGGTATTTGAACTCCTCAGAAAGCCTGCTGGAAAGGAAAAAG
Organism: Hoplias malabaricus; assembly: GCF_029633855.1. Taxonomy (NCBI): domain Eukaryota; kingdom Metazoa; phylum Chordata; class Actinopteri; order Characiformes; family Erythrinidae; genus Hoplias; species Hoplias malabaricus. The sequence continues at coordinate 71,099,733 of NC_089801.1, forward strand.
GATATGGACAAATTACTCCAAGTAGCGCATTTGAAAACAGAAAAACGTATATAATGACGGCGGTGAAACCTGGCCACACTTCTGTAAATGGGCACCTAGTTGTGTCGTGTCTGCCGACTCCAACTTACTGTTTTGTTACAGTGAGGACCATTGGAAATTGTAGGAAATGACCATCTTTTCGAACAGATATCTTAACAGAATGACAGTATTCAGCTTGGAAACTACAAAGAAAATTTAAAATAGAGTTGTAAACAGCATACATCAAGAACGATTGCTCTTATTTATAAATATTAAAAGTGCTTTCATATGCTTTGTTCGTTCACAGCATACTACTCAGCATGCCAACTAATTTTTGTTTGTTCTTATACTTTGCGTATGAGTTATAAAATATATGCTCCTGGAACTAGCTTAATAAATGTGCTGCTAGCTACAACATGTTTACTTGCTTTTAGCTTAAAACTCACAACCCATGTAGCCGTTTTTGTTCAAAACTCATCTTTGAATATGCAGCTAAAAGGATTTTTCAATCCTAAATAGAACAGCTTAAGAGCAGCTTTAACCACTGTCCAAAAAAAAGACAAACCTTTCTCCAGCTAGGCTTTTAATCACCAATGACAAAAAAAGTATGTGCCTGTGACAAGCTTGACAAGCAATGCTCTTTTAACACCTCTCACTGTGTTTTCTCTTTAGGAATTTTTGATATTTCTTGTCAAAGAAACAAGTTGACTAACCTTCTGGCTAGTTTCACTAAAGTCACTGTTTTGAGCTAGCACTAAAAAAAGTGTAGTTTTGTACTTTCTTACAGATCCTTATATAACATACATTCCCTCACAGAACTTAAATACAGCAATCACCACTAATCTTTTAAACAAAAAAGATTACCCAGTCTGTACATGAAAGCCCAGCAAGACCTCGGTGCATTTAGAGATGATGATGTTTGCTGAAAACTATTATATTTGCATTCTATGGTCCACTATTTGGTCTTAACGTTAAGAGGCTAGATTTAATCTCTGTTCACATAATTACACACCTGAAATCAGTTGTGGGAAAATAACAGGGCGCCACTCAAACCTAACCCTAAGGTGCTATTGATATGAAATTCTCACCAGATGTCGGTAACAATCCATCCAATCCACATATGCCATAGATGTCTATAAACTAAGTTATGTGTAATAATGAGTTCAAAAATCATTGAACACTTACTGAAATATATTAAATACTTTGTACAAAAGCTTTTGTTGGTGATGACAGCTTAAAGACGCGTCCTGTTTAGAGAAACTAGTCACATGCATTGCCCAGGTGTGATTTTGGCCCATTCTTCCACACAAACACTCTTCAAGTTCTGAAGGTTCTGTGGGCTCCTTCTATGAACTCAGACCTTAATTTCTTCCATAGATTTTCAATTGGAATCAGGTCACGTGATTGGCTGGGCCCCACACCATGATGTTGCCACCTCCAAACTTGGGGCGATATGCAGTGCCTTTTGACCTCCAAACATGGCGTGTATTATGCCATCCAAGTTCAGTTTTGGTCTCACCTGACCAGAATGTACTCTCCCAGCATTTCACAGGCTTGTCTAAATGTTGTTGAGCAAACTTTAAACACGCTTCAACATGATTTTTCCTCAGCAAAGAGTCTTGCGTGGTGAGCATGCTTAAAGGTCATGGCGGTTGAGCGCATTACTTATTGTTTTCTTTAAAAAAACAATAAGTAATGCAATAAGTAATGCACTTATTGGCTCTTAGACAACTCTTCTGATAATTCTTTTAACTCCTCTGTCTGAACTCTAGTGGGGAGCACCTGGTCATGGCCGGTTTATTGTGAAATGATGTTCTCTCCACTTCCGGATTATGGTCCAAACAGTGCTCACTGGAACTTTCGGTAGTTTAGAAATTCCTCGGTAACCAGTGCCATCAGTGTGTTTTGCAACAATAAGGTTGCGAAGGTCTTGAGAGAGCTCACTGGTTTTACCATCACCTTGGTATGGATTCACCTTTTCACAGGCCATCAGTTGAACCAGCTGATATTAATTTGCACCAAGTTGTAGTATTGCTGTCTAATTACTGATAGATTTCAGCTGATGTCATAATTTTCCATGGCATTTTGGACCTCTCATTCTTCATTTTTCAATAAACGTATTTTATGGACATTCTATGGGTTGATTTCTTTGCATGTGTGGATTGGAGGGGTTGTTGCCGACTTTTCATGTCAAATACCACCTTTAGAAATATATTTACACCAGAAAATTGGTGACGTGTTCAATAATTATTTCACCCACTGTATGCACTCACATTTAACGTTTTACTAGCAACACAGAGTGTACAAATACAAATGTTTTTCCATGACAGATAAATGCAGGAATAAAGTTTGCTTTCAGAAGGAGAAAAAGAGTCTCATTACCTTGCCCTAAACTGTGGAGTTTATCCGTCACTGTATCTGACTGTGCACCATGCTGCCATGTTAGACATCTGATAGTAATAACATCAAATAAACCTGTAGATTAAACTAAACAAATTGTAGGTGGAGGATTCTCTGTTGGCTTTGGTTGATGTTTTAAATCTAACTGTTTTGTCCACTGTTATAATGACATGGGATGATAGGAATTCCTTGCTGTGTTAGTGCATGCAGTATGATGGCTACATTTCTTAAAACAAAACAGGTTTGTTTCCCCTGAATGAAAAAGTGGAAAAAATAAAGAACACACTGTATCACTGGGTTTGGGAAAGATGTACACATAGTTGTTAAGTCTAAATAATTAATGACAGCCAAAGTGTACGGAAGCTTAAAAAAAGAATCTTGCTGAACAATATGAAACATCGAGGCTTAGGTTTGTAAATCTAGTGATGTGTAAACTTATAACCAAAGTTAAACCATTAAATATTTCATATATGTTCGATAACTGTGTTGACTTGTGTAGGAACCCAATTTATGATGAAAAAGTAATAATTCGTTTTGTACATCTGAGAATCTAGAATGTACAGAAAAATGTTCGCTGTCCTTGAGTACTTATACAGAATGGAGACAAGTTCAAGCAAAAGGAAAAACAAAACAAAAAAAATGAATAAGGTTTTAGGTTAAAAAAAATAGAACACCTTCAATGTGCACATTGATTTTCAACTCACTGGAACTGTACTGGAAGGATAGAACACATTCTTCCAAAATAAATTCTCTAAGTTTTGATGGTAGTGTTGCAAAACACTACCCACAACCTTGCCAAAGAAATGCCTCCCACAACCTCACACTTCAATGTAGATGTCATTCAGGCCTGTTCTCTTCTCCTGGTATATGCCCCTAGGTCACTTGTGAAGAATATGAAGGATGACTGACCAATAGTGTTTTTTTTCCACATCTCTGTTGACGTCTGCGCATATGTGCATTCATCTTTGCAGTGAGGGATTTGTGCACTGAAGCTCTTGTGCAATATTGGTCTCTGTGATGTTGACTGCATGCTGACATGATGGCATGTCTGATCTCTGACACCTGAGACCTCAGTTACCTGAGGAGAACTGCTTTTTCTTTCATATTTCATCAAGGCACAACCATGAAACTTACTGAATGCATTGCTAATGTTCTATTAATTACATTAAAATACAGAATTCGCATTAGTCACAGTTCCTACTGGAGCACTATCCAGTTGAGCAGTATTCATGACCGAACCCGATTCCATCTCTGTACGCTAATTTGATTCTAGATCCGTTGGTTATGGAGATACTAGTGATTCTCAAAGCCATCACTGGTATTACAACTGAAAAATATATTCGTGTACAGTGTAGAACAGTAGACACAATCCATGCTGTACTTGAGCTAAACCATCAGGGTTAAATAGCATTCTTTCTTGAGAAAGATTTATTTCAGGGCCTGCAAGAGTTAATTCAGTGCTGGTGATTTCATTGTGTAATACTTATTCTAGCCATGTTTCTAGGCTTGTGTCCAACTACAATTCTAAACTGAAGTTCTCACATCTGAAGCCACTCAGTGCTGCACATATGCAATCCAATGTGTGTATATGTGTGTCTGTATCTGAGTGACAGGGCTACGGAGTAGCCTCAGCCTCAGGTCTTTATTAAACAACATTCCTCCTTCTCTACGTGTCCATATGCCTCAAGGGACGACTTTGTTTCACTCCATTACCCTCCATGATCATAGTGCGGCTATACTGTGGAAGTCTAGTTTAAGACATGGATGTAGCACAGTGCTAAATCAAACTTTAGCAAAAAAAAATGCCTCTAGGATTGTTGAGTAATCACTACTCGAAGCTGAGAGGGCGTCGGGAAGCATCTCGGGTTTGTTTATGACTGGTTCTCGCTGCTATAATCGGCATAGGCCTGAAGTGAAGTGGAAGACAGCAACTGCACTTATGAAAGTGCAAGTGTTAGCGGTCATAAAGACAGGTATTACTGCGCGACTGTCTGCTACTGTTTCATTATTAACGGAAGGATCTTTAATGCAGGAAATGGAGATGTGGAAAATGCTAATTGCTTTCGACAATTATGTATCTATTCTAACTCAGTCAGGACCTGTTTTTTCAGAAAGCTGACTTTTTGTAGATGTATCTCTGTGTGCTTTTAAAGGCTTAAATGCTATTCGTGCAGAGCATAAAGCATTCAGGTAAAAAACAAAACACTACACACAAACACACATTAAAATGTATACAAATACACAAGCAAATTATTTGTGGTTTGCATATGCTTTAGACACACTAAGCGTACTGTTACGATGCAATACCAAGTTTGCGGAATGATGTAGATAAACTTCCACAAATCTATATAAAATGTATGTGTATAAAATGTATATAAAATAAAGCCTGGCTTTAAATTGGGCTTTTTAATATAGACCAACATGAACCTTCACAGGTCATAACTTGTCAGGGGAAATATTTAAACCTGTTAAAAGAACCCTGTCCGAATATTTATTTGGGTTCTCATCACAAAGGAAGGTTTCATCAAGTGCAGACTTTCATTTCATAACTGAGTTTCTTAACGCAGATTTATCACCGTGATAAAATGGAACAGAAATGTTGGATGATGGCAATAATGAAAAATGAATGTAAAGTGATCTATGGTTTATTGAGCCAGAAATACCATTCGTGTCAAGGCAAATTTACAACTGTAGTACTTTCCCAGGATAACCGTGGTTGTTGTTGTTTTTTTTCTTCCCACAATGACAAGCTCTGAAAGTGATTAAATAGAAGTGGTGTAACTGTCTCAAGCTACAGGTGCCTCTGAGCATAACTGAAAAATCCCTTTAACTCTTGGGGAAAAAGATGTGTTTGTTTAACATCAATCTGCCAACTGTCACAGCAAGTCAAACCTGTCCTGGTTGTGTGCGTTGTAAATGATGCACTGCAATAAGAGTACAGTACAAGAGGAAGCATAATTTACATCTACACACACACACATTTATACACAAACACATATAAAGGTTATTCAGGTGAGCAGAGTTAAGCTGATCCAGAGGAGCACTTGCATGTATGGGTATTTCTGTGGGAGTGTGGCTGGGAGTATGTTTATGTGAGTGTGTCTCAGACCTAGAAAAAGTGTAGGGGAATTTTGCCATGGACAAGCCCACAGCATAAAAAATGTTGATTCTTTTGATAAGAGTTCATGGGACTGAAAGCTATGTGGAAAATTACAGGGAATTGCAGATATTTGTACATAACAACATGCAGGTGGACAGCACTGACTCCAAAAACATAAAAAAAAAGATCACAATTTAGCCTTTGCCGTGTTTTAATTTTTGCAGTTTATTTCAAAGTACGTGAAGATATTGTCAAAAGAATAACATTTCCAAAATTAGTAACTTCACCGGAGGCTTTCTTAACCTTTTCAATGGAAGTCAATGTACATACGAGTTTATTCCTAGTCATTTTGGAGCATTTCTATTGGTCCATTCATCATGAAATGTACAATGTGAAGGACAGCTTTTGAGATCAACTCGTGTAGTAAACAAAAAAAATTGACAAAAATTGAGATAGATGTTTCTCTTTGCATTATCGGCGCACCTGCAAACTCGTACTGAGGCATCTGTTATGACACTGTGAGCCACTCTTTTCTTAAACTCTAAGCAGCTGTGCATACACCAGTGTTTAAATAAAATGAAGGGTAGCCTGATCATTCGAACTACCAATTCATCACTGCGACAAATAACTGAGAATGTAATATATTTTTAAAAAACTCAATTTTCTAAAATCAAGTAATTCATTTTAATTGAGTGGTAGCGGGCACCTATTAGCTATTTACATGTTGTCCTTATGTCAGTATTGTATAACATGCAGCCACTCTGGTTATTATACAACTAGTCGTACTAACCTAACATTATATGGTGCTTCAGGCTCTTCTGAGATAATTAATCCTGGATTTTGTAGTGAATACTGACCTGAAGGAGGAGAGAATGTTTGACTTGGTCCAGAGTACTAAAGGTACTACAGGGCCTTCTTCCCTCTATTGATAATACCGTATGAGCTACTTCCCTTCTGCTCTTGACTATATGAATGAGGCCACTCAACTTTGATCTTTCCAGCACTGACACTGAGGGCCTTGGGGGCTGTGTCTGATGGGACCTGGAGAGGTTCTGCATTAACCTAGAGCTATAGGCCATCTGTCCATTTGGAACCTGTCAAAGGAAGAGGCTGAAGTCCAGGCTTTCTCAACTACTGATGTAGCACCGGTAGAGTGGCTGTGGGAAATGTGTTGGTAGCGCACACACACACTGGACTGGCCACTGTCTGTCTGTAGCTGTCGAGGAATAAGCGCTTGGTGATGCATGTCTGCGCCAAAAACCTTCTGAGACAGACTGGGCATAGATAAAGTTACATGCACCAGAAAACCATCCCATGCAGTCTGCAGATAGCAGGCAGAGAGATTGCTGTCAATTGGCACAGTGCACAATTAGAATAGATGAGGCTATCTCTAGAGCATGTGACCTGCTTCTAAATTTATCCCTGGGGGATGACAGCATTAAGGCTGTATGTGTGAGTGTGGACCCTCACACACGCCGACACATCAAAGCTTAGCCTATGGTATGCCCTGCTAAGTTCTGCTCTGCGTGCCAGACTTGAGTGTGATTATGCACCCCGGCTCAGTCGCTGTTAACGCAATGTCCCAATCCCCAAAACATGCGCTCCTTCATTCACTCGTAAACTCCTGACATTTCTAGAAGCACAGAGTCGTTACAAAGCTTGTTGGGACAAAGTTTGTTTAGTCAGAGTAGCTAATTTTAAGGTGAAATACTATGTACTTCCATTAAATTAAAAGATAACGATAAAACCTGAGGCTCCCTCTGTGCCTGCTGTAAAAGTACTATGCAAACACTGATGGTTTAGTGTGTCACTCACTCACCCAGTAGCTGTACTCCTCTGGTCAAGCCATAGACATCAATAAGAGCCCACAGAGGCTCTACGGTGCGGACACCACTGAAGAACAACATGGGGCTGGATTCATTGATGCGGTAAAAGACACGGCCCTTCTTGTCCACCCAGAATGCCACAAGGTTGCCTTCGTTGGCGAACTCCTCCGGCAGTGCCTTGGCCCAGAAGCCGCTTTGGGAGACCAGGTCTGGGCAAGCGTATTTGGGCAGGCTGTCTGGGTTAATGCGAGATGGGTCTTTGGATGTGAAGCCCAGGCGTAAAGCCCCACTCCAGCAGCACTGCTTCTTTGTGATCTAAAGAAAGCAGCCAAAAAAGTGCAGGAGAATATTTTTAATGAGGAACCTTTAATGCAAAAGTTCCTCAGAACATCTCATTGAGCAAAAATAAGTAACACATCAAACAAGTCATTGATTAATACACGTTTGGAAAGATGAAGATTGTGGAAAGTTGTTTTTCCATAACCCTGTGGTGCCAGTGTTTTATATGGAGGACTGCGTAGTTAGCTTTTCATAGTATATTTCAGTATGGGATTTTTTACTATCAGTGACATAGTACAGAGTGCATTAAAATGCAGTTAACATTGTGTAATATGTACAAGAATATGTACAGCTTGTCAAAATAAATGTATAAACCCACTGTCAAAGCAGTATGTCATTCTTTCAATTTTCTACTGACTTCAATGGTAAAGTATATTGTACACTACAAAGGAGAAAAGATCAAAGTCAGGTTTATAGGACTTATAAACAAATGGCTAATGCTAATGCTAATGCTAACGAAAATGTTTGAAGAATGTTCCAAGCTCATTCATTCATTCACATACCTCTTCTATACAACTTAAGGTAAACTGTCCATAACTGCATCAAACATATTAACACTGCCCCACCCCTTTACCCCCCCCCCCCCATCATCATAAATGACAACTGTGCATTAGCCATGTTAGCGTTTTTGAGTGTGGTATTCCTTTAAAAGGAAGCATAAAGTGGAGGCTGGGGGCCGCGTGTGAGGGAGAAGTATGCGGTGTTTGGAGTAGAAGGGGTCTGTTTTATTTGACTTACAGTAACCATTGGCCCGGCTGAGGGGATAAATACTACAAACATGTCAAGAACATGCTGACTTACACCACAGCAACCCAGGCTTTTGGAGAATCTCTGAGTTAAAAATGACATTGTATATGTGTATTAAGTCCACATGAACTGACAAAACGTGTGTCTTTCTTTTCTTTTTAGTATGGATTTCCTCTGCATTTCCCTTTTTTTTTTTGCTTTATTTTATGCTCCCTACGTCATTACTTTTGTATTAATCAGGCATACTGGAGTCACTCCTATTGCTGACAGAATTAAATATCTCAATGGAACAGTGTATTATATTATGTTTGTGAATGCTAAGACCTTTGAAATGCCATTTGAAATCCTGCTTGAGCTTAAACTAATACATACAATTAGCTTAAATACATTTATACACACTGAACACCAAGAATATAATGACTACATCACTGTCCATTTTCTCAGCTTCACTGACCATACACTAGCACTTTGTGGTTCTACAATTACAGCCAACTCAGTGCTGCAATAAAAGTCCCGTGTCCACTCAATGTCCACACTACGAGACACAACTACTTTGATTGTTCACATAGCTCTACAGTCAGAGCTGCACAGTTTGTGTTGGTCAATGGATGTTGCCCATAGGATATTTTTGGCCGAATGCGAGTCTAACAAAGTGGACTGTGAGTGGACGCAGTGTTGAAAAACTCCAGCAGCACTGCTGTGTCTGATCCAACACACAGTGTCACACCACAACTGCAGCGCTGAGAGTGATCCAGCAGCCAAATCATACCTGCTCTGTGGTGGTCACGTAGGGGTCCTGACCACTTACGAACAGGATGTAAGGAGGCAAACTAAGTATGCAGGGCAACAGATGGAGTACAGTCTGTAATTGAAGATCAGGCTAATTTCGTCAGGTCAGATTCAGAATCAAACTTGGAACGGAAAATTTTAGGGCTGCATTCGTTTCCTGACAAATATTTCTGGCCCAATTCAAGCTCAGCTGTGTCTGTGTGTGTATGTGTGTGTGTGTGTGTCTGTGTGTGTGTGTGTCTGTGTGTGTGTCTGTGCATGTGTGTTTGTGTATGTGTGTTTGTGTGTATGTGTGTGTTTCTGTGTATGTGTGTGTGACTGTGTGTGTATCTGTGTATTTGTGTGTGTCTGTGTATGTGTGTCTGTGTATGTGTGTCTGTGCATGTGTGTGTCTGTGTATGTGTGTGTCTGTGCATGTGTGTTTCTGTGTATGTGTGTGTGACTGTGTGTGTATCTGTGTATTTGTGTGTGTGTGTGTGTCTGTGTATGTGTGTGTCTGTGTATGTGTGTCTGTGCATGTGTGTGTCTGTGTATGTGTGTCTGTGCATGTGTGTTTCTGTGTATGTGTGTGTGACTGTGTGTGTATCTGTGTATTTGTGTGTGTGTGTGTGTTTCTGTGTATATGTGTGTCTGTGCATGTGTGTTTCTGTGTATGTGTGTGTGACTGTGTGTGTATCTGTTTCTGTGTATGTGTGTGTGTCTGTGTATGTGTGTTTCTGTGTGTGTTTCTGTGTATGTGTGTGTGTCTGTGTATGTGTGTGTGTGTGTGTCTGTGTATTTATGTGTGTCTGTGCATGTGTGTTTCTGTGTATGTGTGTGTGACTGTGTGTGTATCTGTTTCTGTGTATGTGTGTGTGTCTGTGTATGTGTGTTTCTGTGTGTGTTTCTGTGTATGTGTGTGTGTCTGTGTATGTGTGTGTGTGTGTGTCTGTGTATTTATGTGTGTCTGTGCATGTGTGTTTCTGTGTATGTGTGTGTGTCTGTGTGTGTCTCTGTGTATGTGTGTGTCTGTGTATGTGTGTGTCTGTGTATATGTGTGTGTCTGTGTATGTGTGTCTGTGTATGTGTGTGTCTCTGTGTATGTGTTTCTGTGTATGTGTGTGTTTCTGTGTATGTCTCTGTGTATGTGTGTGTCTGTGTATGTGTCTGTGCATGTGTGTGTATGTGTGTCTGTGTATATTTGTGTGTGTGTCTGTGCATGTGTGTGTGTATGTGTGTGTCTGTGTATATTTGTGTGTCTGTCTGTGCATGTGTCTGTGCATGTGTGTGTGTATGTGTGTGTGTTTCTGTGTGCTAAGGCATTAACCGGTTGAGTTAAAGTGAATGTCACATGTTTGATACATTTAGCCTCATTTCTTTCTCTCTGTGTCTTTCTCGGTTTCACTCACTCTCTGTTGACTTGCCAGCATCTGATTTGGAAATTAAGCCTCTTTAGTAATGATATGAGAAAACAGTAAGAGCAAAAGAAAGGGACTACAGCACTGGTAGGATTCACCTGCAGTAGCACAGCAGCAGGTGCACGTGTTTGTTTAAGGTGCTGGGACAGGGTAAGAGTGTATAAGTAGGGTTCTGTACGTTTGAGACTGAAAGAGAGATGCTAGACAGAGATGGTTATTTTCGGACCCGTCGGTGTATGGTGTGTGGGTGGGTTGCTGCACTGCAGATATGTTAAAAGTCATTATCTTTATCATTTATCTAATTTTCCAAGACACTTATGCTGCTTGGTATATGCTATTTTGCCATTTCATGTTGTAAGAATATTTATGTAATTTTGGATACAATTTCGCCTTACAATAACATTAGATGCTTTGTTATATTATGTACCCTGTATATCTGCAGTGTTGTGTGTCCAGCAAAATTGGTTTAGGACTATGACAACTTGAGATTTTTTGTTATTTCCACATTGTATTTATCTGGGTCACATGGGTCCAATCAATGTTCCCTGAATGGAATCAACCTTGACTTCCAAGGACATTCCCACCAAGTTCTCACCTTGAGGCGGACCTGTTCGTACAGGGCTATGGGTCTGTTACTGAAGGTGATGGCATTGCAGAAGCTGGCCTGCCTTTTCACAGTCCTCTGAGCCAAATCCATGACGATCTGTGAGCCCTTGGCGCTGGGGTGGAAAAGCAGGGGACTGACAGGGAGGCCCATGCAGGGCTGCAGAGGCAAGCAGCGCTTCGGCTTGTGGTGACATCGGTGAGTGGAGGAGGGGAAGGGTCCCCCAAGAGAGTCTGTGGGAGATAGAGAGATATCGAGTTGGTGTATCTGCATTTTATACAGATGTATGATACTAGAATACCCCTGATTAGAGCTGCAATAAGTAGTCAGCAAGGTCACTGCATCACAACAAAATAAAATGTTTTACAGTGAGAATTCTGAACGTTGGTAGGGGCATAGAATGTCATTCACACAGTTCATAAATTATAAAAAAGCATAAGCTTTGTACATTGTGTTGAAGAAAAAGTACATCACAACTTTCAAATTATGGATAACCAATGTTACACTTTCTGCACTACTTATTTTCTGTTTTCAGAAAAAGAACATGCAGTAACTCTTAGTTTAAGGAAGTACAATAAAAGCTTCCCTTAAGAAAACTCCAGTTAGTAATGCAGGGATCATGTGAGATCAGGACTCACAAAATCCACTCCAAAAATATCATGCTTTAAGTTACAAGGGGTTAACAACAACAAAAAACTAAAACATGTTCCAAGCCAGCCACTCAACTCAGTGAAATAAAAGTTTAAAGGCCTGTATTTTTCTTTTAAATCAACAAGCCAACAACACCAGCACTGTATGAACGGTGCATTTAGTCTGACCCATTTAACATATTTATGACACACTTCAATATGAGCATTCATTCATTCATTATCTGTAACCGCTTATCCAATTCAGGGTCAAGAGCCTACCTGGAATCACTGGGCGCAAGGCAGGAATACACCCTGGAAGGGGCGCCAGTCCTTCACAGGGCAATATGAGCATTCAGTAGGAGCTATTTAGTTTAGTATAGGGCATGTAGAGCTTGATATTAATTCAATATAAATATATATCGCAATATAATTCATTCATTCAGTCACCCGGAGGAAACCCACGCAGACACAGGGAGAACACACCGCACTCCTCACAGACAGTCACCCGGAGGAAACCCACGCAGACACAGGGAGAACACACCACACTCCTCACAGACAGTCACCTGGAGGAAACCCATGCAGACACAAGGAGAACACACCACACTCCTCACAGACAGTCACCCGGAGGAAACCCACGCAGACACAGAGAGAACACACCACACTCCTCACAGACAGTGACCCGCAGGAAACCCACACAGACACAGGGAGAACACACCACACTCGTCACACAGACAGTCACCCGGAGGAAACCCACGTAGACACAAAAAGAACACACCACACTCGTCACAGACAGTCACCCGGAGGAAACCCACGCAGACACAGAGAGAACACACCACACTCCTCACAGACAGTCACCCGGAGGAAACCCACGCAGACACAGAGAGAACACACCACACTCCTCACAGACAGTGACCCGCAGGAAACCCACACAGACACAGGGAGAACACACCACACTCGTCACACAGACAGTCACCCGGAGGAAACCCACGTAGACACAAAAAGAACACACCACACTCGTCACAGACAGTCACCCGGAGGAAACCCACGCAGACACAGAGAGAACACACCACACTCCTCACAGACAGTCACCCGGAGGAAACCCACGCAGACACAGAGAGAACACACCACACTCCTCACAGACAGTGACCCGCAGGAAACCCACACAGACACAGGGAGAACACACCACACTCGTCACACAGACAGTCACCCGGAGGAAACCCACGCAGACACAGGGAGAACACACCACACTCCTCACAGAGAGTCACCCGGAGGAAACCCACACAGACACAGGGAGAACACACCAAACTCCTCACAGACAGTCACCCGGAGGAAACCCACGCAGACACAGGGAGAACACACCACACACCTCACAGACAGTCACCCGCAGGAAACCCACGCAGACACAGAGAGAACACACCACACTCCTCACAGACAGTCACCCGGAGGAAACCCACGCAGACACAGGGAGAACACACCACACTCCTCACAGACAGTCACCCGGAGAAAACCCACGCAGACACGGGGAGAACACACCACACTCCTCACAGACAGTCACCCGGAGCAGGACTCGAACCCACAACCTCCAGGTCTCTGGAGCTGTATGATTGTGACTTTTCAGTAATTCAGTATACATTATTTACAGCATCTGTCACTGACTGACATTCATTACAGAGCATTGCTCTGTTCATTGCACTCAATTTTAAAGTTAGTTAAAAAGTATTAATATTGACAAAGCCAAGATATATATATATATTTTTAAATGGTGATATGTTGCTTTCAGTTCTTGGCGGTTTTTAAATGTTTTTTATTGTTCATATCGTACTGACTGAAATAAAGAGTATATCGTGATATACATTTTGGCCACATCGTCCGGCTCTAAGGGCGGCTGACCCTGAAAACAGTGAACTCAAGATGTAGTGAAGACACCAGAAAGTCTACTGATGGCTCTAACCGATACACAAATGATTGGATGTAAAACTCATCTACATAATAACACAATGATGTCATAAAAAACTGTACAAAAATACAAAAGGCCTTTTTTTAGTATCCATTTTGTAAGTTGGACTAAGCAACTTACTTCTGTTCGTATTCATATCAATACGGCTCCGACCTCCTAGTTTACGCCACTTCTTATAAAAGCCTGGAAATCTGCTGCTCATGAGCCACACAACAAACACGGGTTTCTTGTTCCTTTAAGCTGTCACAATTTTATGATATTTGTTTAGACCAATCAGCCATGTTTTGAGGATAAAGGAAGTTTAGAGAATCAGAGAAATTCCCAGCTTGCCCAACTATGGGCTGTCAGAGACGACAGAGTAACTTGACACTAACAGAAAACAGTTCAATTTTACCCACTGTGAATCAGCATTTGGGAAATGTACTTTTCACTGAAGTGAAGTTACAGTACACATGATTAGGCCTGACAAACAATCACTTTCTTTGCATCCTTTTCTAGAATCAAAGAAGCCCCATCTTTGTTCTCCCCTTTCGATTTACCAAAGCCGTTAAAGCTGTCACAGTGACATTATCTGCCTGCTCCACTGGGCTCCAGGAAGCTTTACTATTATGTTCGGTGAATCGTAAAAATGTTGGGTGGCTGTACGAGTACTAGCGGCTCTGTGCTGATAAGCTAACGGTGTCCCTGAAGAGGAAGGATTGTTCAGTCAATAGAAGTGAACCTTCTTTTCCTCTATCTGGCAACCGCAGGCCTTGTTAAATCTGTGAAAACATTATTACATCAGCCAAAGGTTTTCCATCAATGTGTGTGTGTGTGTGTTTAGAGGCAATTATCTTTGCAAAAAATATATATATGATCTTCATATGATGTATTTCTTAAAACTTTATTTTGGCTGGTCCATTCTGAAATATTCAAATAATATAAAAGGTAAGTTCAGTGTTCAAGCCATTGACATATGATGGTGTCTGAAGTGTGTGTGAGAGAGAGAATATAAGTTTGTAGATGTGTGTGCGTGCCTGTCTTTCGGGAGATGATCACTGTGTGTAGTGGCTGGAGCGAACTGAAATGAATGCATTAGCAAGCACAAGAGGCGCAGCTGTCAGGGAGAAAATGGAGGTTAAGTAGGAGCTCATGTTCCTTAGCAACACTGCACCAAGTATAACACGGGCCTTTTCAGCTGATCTGAGAGCAGTGTTGGCGATTTTCTTATACCCGTTACTCATGAGCACTTATCTGAAGGATGTATTATAACTGGTCTCGGACTTGGACAGTGTGGGATTGTGTACCAAACCCAGTCAAGACCACTTTCCAACCTCTCCTTTAGAAATAAACCACATCTATACCTTCAAGATCATTGTATGCAGTCGTTATTTGTACATCCTCCAGTCCTCCAGTGGTCACTTACTCTTACGAAGGCTAAATCGGAAGGACACCGTGCCTATGTGCTCGTAAAGTAAAGCACACATAAAGCATTTACTATGTATGTCAAAACGGAGACAGGGGTAAAATGATACACACTTTCCCCGAGAGTAAAAAGGGCATTGCAACATGGAGGGTAAATATTCCACGCTACTTTTATAGCACATATCACATGGCTTATCACTGCTTGCGAGTCATAAAGCGTGTCATTAAGCATTAGTACATTCACACACACACACACATACCCGCACACACAACTACAACAAGAACTGGAACCTACCACCAGAGACGAGGCTGCTACTTTGCAAGAGATGTAGCAGAATGCTGCCATTTCTATGGCAACCTTACCCTTTCACCAAGTAACTACTGCACAGCCGAATGCACTTACATAAGACAGCACACAAACACAGCTCCGGTACATTTTGATAAAACTGCGAACTACAGCCTTGAAGCCTCAAGCTTCAGTGGAAACACGTTGAAGCTAATAAATGATCTTTAAAGTCAGTCATGTGTAACACGCTCTTACATTCTCTGCCCTTCTCTCTCTCTCTCTATCTTTTTTTCTTGCTGAAAAATGCACTGAGGGATTCGGCTCACCACCTACACAATGACTGAACATAGGTTAGAACATGAATTCACGGTCATCTTTATTTTCATTTCTTTATATAAAGTTTCTAACAGTCCAACCTTCTGTCTGTGCAACGATTGTTGCATAATTGAACTATACGTTCATTGAATGCATCCCCACTAAAGCCTTATTTGGACGGGATTCATTTACATATGGACATGGGGTACAGTAAGTATAATAATCTTTTCGGTTATTTTTGTCATCTTTTCGCCTCTTAAGATACTAGATCGGACTAGAAGAATGTCATTGAAGGATGGAGGGCTGTACTCGGAACCGTTGGGACAGACTAAAAACTCCAGTAGCCATGCTGTGTCTGATCCACATCTCCATTGTTTTCAGTATTTTATCCACTGTGAATCCATCATACACGGTGCTGATGTCGTCTGATGAAATGACATTACCCCAACTTTCCACTTTAAAGCAATCCAGTCCAAATAGGGCCTTAGATGGCAGTTTTGGACCGAAATGTATCTAAAAGTCTTTGAGCTGAGCTAAGCTTAATTTTTAAGGGCTCACATATATCGACAGCCAAAGTGTGAAATGAACTACAAGTCTATTTAATGCAATCTTAAGAGTTCATCCCGCAGTTCTACCGAAAGCTATTACGTTATTAAACTTCTCTAGAGGCTTCGATATCTTTGGGCCAGTGCTAATTTGAAAGACTAGGAAACATGGACTTCAGTTTATCAAATAAACTTGTGAAATTATTGCATAATTACTGAGTGAATTGCCTTCCGAAGAGCAGGCTCCAGCATGCAGGCTACTCATTTACCACAGCCGAGCAGGTGAACTGGAAGAGGCTATCACCAGGTCTCAATCCAGACTCTGGAGTTTAGTCCAGTTCTGCTGTTTAAACCATGAATGCAGGCGGACGTAAAGCTTGTTAAAACACTATTGGTTAGATTGAGATTAATGTTAAAGGCATAGCTTCAACCAAAATCATGTTTATGAGGCAAAGAACTATCTGAACGCCAGTCATTTAAGCTAGGGGCTGTTGTACAATGGGGTCGGACTGGCGAGGTGACATTTATGGATGCATGAAATGCTCATTAAACTGAAACGTGATCTTTTCCACGTCCTCCTCACGCAACCCCTAAAAGTCATTGATGTCATGTTATATGTAAACACACTACACCCCACACACACAAACCTACATATGTTCTTTGAACATAGAAATAGCCGCTGCCATGACTGCAGAACTGTTACCACAACAGAATATGAGAAGGTGGAGGACGGAAACAGAATAGGAACTCTTGGACATTGAAAGAAAGTGATCAGCAACATCAAATGTTTTCTTAATGTGTGTTTATGTAAAAGCAAAGAAAAGTCAACAAGAAGTATGTTGCGGTAGTGAAATGATAATTATTAAATAAATAAAGTTTAAATTTTACTGAGTAATTTCACAAGTTTAAGCTCCAGTCGGGATGATTCCACCAGGGGCAGCCATGGCCTAAAACTTGGGACCAGAAAGTTGCAGACTGGATCCCCAGGACCAGCAGGAAAACAGGGTTGGGGAGGCAAGAAACAGCACTTTCTCTTCCCGCCACATCCATGCCTGAAACTCCCCAGGGCACTATGGTGGGCTGGAAACTATTCTGGGTTGTGTGTGTGGTCACTGCCCTTAGGCGATTAATAAACTATCACTTCTTCTTTACCAGGATAAAGATAAACGCCACCATATTGTCCATTACATTGTTGTAGCAGAAGGGCAACTACCCTCCACTCTTTGTATGCACAAACCTTTTGTTATAAACCATATCAACACACCTTTGACTTCACATAATTTTGCTAATAACTGTGTAGATGTAATAAAAGTTACTCTGGTGGGAGGGACATACATTATATGAATCCATCAAATTAACAGCATTGCTGTTTTCAGTATAGAGGAATAAATACTAGTAGACACATACAGAAAGTCCAGGAAGCTTACTGTTAATATGCAAATGTTGGTACAGGATATGACCAACTGACTTCTTGGGAACATAACTACCATTTTTTGTTTGTGGTCCACCACAATGTGTACCGAAGTTTCAATATTTATCACTGGAATCAGTTGAAGAAACCCAGTGACCAAAGCATTAAGTTGGTTCTGTTTTTCCAGGAACTAACCCCCCCCCCCCTATATTTGGTTAATTGTGTTTGAGTTATCAAAAAGCCAAATATGAGAAAATCTGCATGAATGGCTGCTCACTGAACAATGACTAAATGGGGCATATGGTGCTTTCCTGTTAAACCATGTACAAGATAATCCTGTTATGTGACAAATGCACATGTTTCCAAAGGTGGTTAATGATAGTTGCTGGAGAAATCTTAGTAATGGCATATAAAACAATATAAATAAATAAAAAAGTCAGTGTGAAGTTGCGAGCGAGGGTGATCTAGGCCCATGGTAATGCGCTAACTTGTATCTGATTAGTACTTGCCATGGTGAATATCATATTGACTGTTATAGACAAACACAAACTAAACGTAGTACAGACCGCCAACTGACTACTCCACACGCCCTGGGCCTGATACTAAACAAAGCACTGCATAACACACATGGTTAGTGGAACACACACAAACACACAACTACACAGACGCACATACACACCAGCCTTATGGGGACAGACATCTCAGAGTGATAGACCCAGTGTCGGGTTAAATCAGTGTCAGCGCTAGGTTAGCGTAGCGAGCACGAGAGCACACCCTGTCTATTTTGCTTTTTGTCAACATACAAACCCTAAAATGTCATAGCGCAGGAAGATCAACCCAAGCATTTCTAAGAGAGCGCCGCTGTAAAGAAATGTCCCATGGTACGGAAACATTTAAATTAAATATTCATTTTATGACTGAAATACTCTTGTCAATAGAAATTCGTCTCATCTAATGTTCTTTATAATCAGCCATTGGGTTATAAACAAATTCCCCAAGAATTATTGGATTTACAATAGTGCATTTACGAGAAAACTGATTTATTTACATCCAAATGATGCTGGTAATTGTAAAATAGTCATTGCAATCTATAGTATAGGTAATAATTTAATTATTAATTACTGTAAATATTTCCCAGAAGAGCGTATTCTTACCTACTTCTCATAAAAGCATTCTCTGATATAGTTTTCTGAGGCATTGGTCTAGATCTTTCACCACAGAACCGAATGGCTTGGGCATGCTCTCTGAAATGACACACCTCTATTAACGGACACAAAAACATTGTTTAGGACTGTAGCACACTCGAACAAATCTAAACACACATTGCTACTATCCAACACAAGCTAATGAGATCGTTCACTTTCTGTAACCACTTGTCTAGTTCAGTCTCGCTGTGGGTCCGGAGCCTACCTGGAATCACTGGATGCAAGGCGGGAACACACCCTGGAAGGGCCCCGGTTCAACTGACAATATATGAAACATAAATGTCAAAATAGACAGGACAATCATTCATTCATTCATTATCTGTAAGCGCTTATCCAGTTCAGGGTCGCAGTGGGTCCAGAGCCTACCTGGAATCATTAGGCGCAAGATGGGAATACACCCTGGAGGGGGCGCCAGTCCTTCACAGGGCAAGACACACATTCACTCACACCTATGGACACTTTTGAGTCGTCAATCCACCTACCAACGTGTGTTTTTGGAGCGTGGGAAGAAACCGGAGCACCCACGCAGACACAGGGAGAACACACCACACTCCTCACAGACAGTCACCCGGAGGAAACCCACGCGGACACAGAGAGAACACACCACACTCCTCGCAAACAGTCACCCGGAGGAAACCCACGCAGACACAGGGAGAACACACCACACTCCTCACAGACAGTCACTCGGAGGAAATCCACACAGACACAGGGAGAACACACCACACTCCTCACAAAAAGTCACCCGGAGGAAATCCACGCGGACACAGGGAGAACACACCACACTCCTCACAGACAGTCACCCGGAGGAAACCCACGCGGACACAGGGAGAACACACCACACTCCTCACAGACAGTCACCCGGAGGAAACCCACGCGGACACAGGGAGAACACACCACACTCCTCACAGACAGTCACCCGGAGGAAACCCACGCGGACACAGGGAGAACACACCACACTCCTCACAGACAGTTGTGTCCAGCTTAATCCAGCTGTGATGTTTAAGTCAGAACACAAGCAACAGGTTTCAACCCTCGGAAGCTGACGTTGATACCAATGTTAACAATGTTGTAATTTCATGAATTATTTCTTCCTTTAAAACTCACTGAAAAACTAAATGTTAAAATTCAGTTTCAAAACCATAGTTGTTTACATTACACAATGCTGTACTGTTACTGGATCATTTCTCATCCAAACAAGGCGTAGATACATCATTGTGTAAGAAACAGTGCAATAAAGTTCACACTTATGTAAGCGCACTGTAATTTCCACATTACTGCAGGAAGAGTACAGTAATGAATGATGACTCTAAGGGGTAACAGGTCCATTTGGGAAGCTATTTATCAAATGCACAGGAGAAGCAGAGGTACATACATAATTTAAACATCCTGGACATGTAATAATGCCCACAGTATGCAATATGAGCTGTCAGGTGTTTAACTGCTCCATGTCAACCTGGCAACCCGGGCTACATCTGGGAACCTGGCTCGGATGACCTGTGACGATGTTCTATGTGTTTCAAAGGGGAACCAAGTAGAGGAAGCTGTTGGAATGGTGACCGTTTGTGCGGATCTCGCCCTCTATAGTCTTATCAACGAGAGTGTCAAGATGGCGACCATAACAAACATCAAATCACAGAGGTGCCTTCTGCAAAACAGCTGTAGCACGTGGTCGGGATCAGTTTCACTGTATAGTAATAAACTAGTTTAATAAATTGTTTGTCCACATGCTCAGAACATAAAGTCAGGTAATTCTCTGTCATGAGTGTGTGTACATTTATTGGCCATGGGTGTGTGGAACCAGAAAATTGCCGGTTCAATCCCCAGAGCCGGCAGGTCATGACTGAAGTGCCCTTGAGCAAGACCCCTAACCCCCAGCTGCCCCCTTGGCGGCAAGGCTAGGGCTGCCCACAGCTCACTGCCCCCTAGTGTGTGTGTAAATGTGTGTTTCACTGCACGGATTGGTTTAAATGCAGAGAACAGACTCCTCTGTGCAATCACAGTGGCCAATAAAATTTATTCTAATTCTTTCCATAAAACAAAACTTAAATCTGTGACATTAAGGTAATACTATTTTATTACAAACAAAGTGGACAAACCTATTAATCTTAAAATGTCTGTTAAACGTTTAATTAACTGTACCTTGTAAACCTTTGGGTTCTTGTATAGTACTTTGTTTACGATATCCAAAAAAAAAGGCAAACTGAATTGTTGTAGGTTGATGATTCTGTTTGTGCCAAGGAAACCTCACACGTGCTGTGGTCATACAGGCTTTTGTGCTGCTAGACAAAGGTTTGAGTGAGTCATAATAAACCTCTGGGTGGGGAGAGATGCTGGGCACGGTTACTGATCATCGATGCCACCTGACTCACACACACATGTTCCTGTCACACCCCGATGTCATTACAATAAAGGCATATGGCTCCTGTGCGCGGTTGAGAGGTGTGTGAATGCTCCTGGAACTGCATTTTTCAAAAAGCTATTATCCTACAGCTAGAGGTGGGAAATCTGACAATATGCTTGTATTACTATGATAAATTATGCCACAGTGCACTTTCACCTTACTGTGTATTTCATCAACCTGTAAACAAACAGAAACATTGTGTATAACCTTACGGACTCACACTTTACACAGCATTTTAAATTCTTCTCTCCGTTCTAACACAGCGATGAGGTCTTTATTATCGTGATACATAACGGACATTAGGAAAATGTTACAAAATTCGATTGGACAGTTTATCTGGACCAGTCCAAACCCTGCAGTATATAATGAGACGGTAGGATTGAAGGGAAAGACAGCTTTCTCAGACAGTCATTTTAACTTAAAAAGGCAGCACAGAGGTCATCTTCTTTAGCCTCATTAACAGTGCTGATGTAGTGTCATGCCATTAAGGTGATCAATAACCCATTAAAACAGTGTGATCACAGGCGGATGAGGCATTCACTCAGGAGCCAGCAAATGAACACCTCATTTCTTCTTGACGGTGCAAACTCAATATCTCAATTCAGAGAGACAGGGAGGACGCAGCATTCTCAATTTAGCAACGTTAAAACTCCAAATTCACTGAAAAACCCAAAACGCTCACGTAAGCACACTGTAAACCGCTCGACCCAGTGCTCTGCTTCTGCTGTAAAACCATATCCGGGCCATCGCACTGCTTCTTTTGAGCTTGACACCTCACAAAAGCTAAAATACTACCGCTCTAACTTACACTATATGGCCGTAAAGCCGAGTGCGGCAAGTGTCTGCTGTTAATCTTCAGCGTCAACCTTCCTTAAAAACAGCTCCTCGCTGAGAAAGCTGTACCAGGAAGAGATTGTAATCAGACAGCAGGTCATCCTTGCGTGGACTATTGTGCGCTGTGCTTTACTGACCTTGGGGCAAAGCCAGAGAGGAAGATGCCCGTTTGTACTGGACCAGGACCAGAACTTCAGCTCCAGATCCTTAACGGAATCAGTGATTAAGGTTAGCTGTGATCTCTGGCTTGTTCCTACCAATATGTATTTGTCTAATTAGAAACACCACAGTGTCTTAATTAGAATTAATGATATTGTGGTTTATGTATAAGTCGCTATGGGGTTTAACCCAAGGCCAGTCAGCTGCAGAGACTCAGAAAGTCAAAAACTACCACATTGACTGTATTGTTTCTTTGTCTGGAATTAAATTCTATGACGAATTTATAAAAGACACCAAAACTAAAACTAAAAAATGATCCATATTTCATGAAGCAATGCACTCCCTCTGCACAGCTTTTCTTTTCCTGGGATGCATCAACATGGACGCAAACAGATCATAAGATTAAAAAGGAAATTTTCCGCTTGTTAGGTTTGGCTTAGACTTCTAAAGGCAACTGTGCAACTGGTAAAATAGATTTTAAACATTAGACAAATGACATTAAAGAGGAAAAACACGATTTACATATATCTTTTTTTGCATATATAAGAATAAGCATATGCCAAAGTGGCACACTGTAACCATGACAATGAAACATTATGTAATTACAGGTGCATCTCAATAAATTAGAATATTATCAAAATTTGAATTTATTTCTGTAACTCAGTTCAACCACTGAAACCCATATAGATTCATTACAAACAGAGTGATCTACTTCAAATGTTTATTTCTTTTAATGTTGATGATTACGGCTTACAGCCAATGAAAACCCAAAAGTCATTATCTCAGCAGATTAGAATAATCCACACAAAACAACTGCAAAGGTTTCCTAAGTCAGCGCAGCCAGCTACCAAGACATTCTAGAGCCCTCCTTGCTTCCCTCTGCTGACAAGCTTCATGGAGATGTGGACTTTATTTTCCAGCAGGACTTGGCACATGTCCACACTGCCAAAAGCACCAATACCTGGTTTAATAACCACAGTATCACTGCGCATGGCCTTCCAGCAAACTCTCCTGACCTAAACCCCATAGAGAATGTATGGAGTATTGTCAAGAGGAAGACACCAGACCCAACAATGCAGACGAGCTGAAGACCACTATCAAAGCAACTTGGGCTTCCATAACACCTCAGGAGTGCCTCAGGCTGATCACCTCCACGCCACGCCGCATTAATGCAGTAATTCATCCAAAAGGAGCCCTAACCAAGTATTGAGTGCATATACTGTACATACTTTTCAGTAGAACAACATTTCTGTATTAAAATATATAATATTCTAATTTTCTGAGATAATGACTTTTAGGTTTTCATTGGCTATAAGCCATAATCATCAACATAACCAAAGAGGTTATTAACACACCATCAAATTATTTTTGTAACATGTAACATAATATATTTTTCCAGTAAATCTTATATTTCAACTCTAGTTTCTCTGCAGACATGTACCATCTAAACTGAGCAAGAAGCTTCACAAGTCCAGACTCTTGAATGCCCACTGCAATTTGGTCCTGAACTTTCAAACAGGAAGGCCTTAGATTGTTATAAATCATCAACTGTACATCCAGCACAAACATCCATAAACAGAGAAAGCTGTGTGCTGGGTCCCATGCTCTACACTCCCTTCAGGCTGAACTGCCTCCAAGACCAACACCAGCTTCATCAACTTTGCTGATGATACCACAGTCGTAGGACTTATCACCAGAGGTCTGGAGGATCCAAGGAGTAGAAGGGAGCAACACAGACGACTACACACAAGTGAACAGAGGTGGAGAAAGGGAATATGTATAAACATCTATGCAGTCACATCAGTGAGGATCTCACCTGGTCATACAATATGCTAGTCACACATGTGCCAGCTTAAAAAAAATACTTTTAAACGTTTACAGGGGTATTATCCAGAGCATTTTCACCAGCAGCATTTCAGTCTGATTTGGGAATGGCTCTGCACAGGACCATGATGCTCTCCAGGGGGTTGCAAAGACTGCCAGAAAATCACAAGAGCAGGCCTTAAATCACTGGAGGACATTTATGGCAAAGGGTTATCAGAGGAGCACACAACACCATTAAGGACCCTTCCCACCCCGAACACTTCTCTGCACACTTGTACAATCAGGGAGACGGTACAGGAGTGTGATATCAAGAACCACTAGACTCAGGAACAGTTATAATGCACAGACAATTAGAACTGTGAATGACCACCACTGACAAAAGACATCTTTCTGTCCAACTGTGTGATGAGCTCCGACACACTATGCTGCTCTAGCCTGTAATTACACACTATTCACATGACACTCTACAAATAAATGTGGATTTTTGATCAAAAATATTTAAATGTCTTATTCAACCACTATTTAAATTTCAAAAAGTATCATATTTGTCCAATTTACATATCTTTTTCTTAGCTGGAATGGATGTACCTGCCTGTTTACTATGCAGATGATAATAAAGGAAGTCCTCGGGTTACGTCAGTCCCGGGTTACGATGTTTCATGGTTACGACACATCTCCCATTTACTGTATAAAGCCTTATTTCGACTTAAGTGGTTTTGCGTCGTAAACGTCGTAACGTGAACTTCGTGTGTGGTGTGCGCGGTGGAAGAATACGCGGTTATGCGGCTCAGGACCGAGGAGGATAGGTGTTAAGATAGGATAAGTGCTTACAGTATGTTATTTACGTACAGTATGTACGTATGTTCCGACTTACACCGAAAATCGGTTTACGACGTAGGAACGGATCAACGTCATAAGTCGAGGACCCCCTGTATAACTCTTGAATCCTGAATGTAAAACATGTGTAGCACAGTACAGAATGTGGTATCTTGCGATATCAACATCCAGTGTTGTTCGTGTACAAATCTGTTGGTACATAAACATTGATTAAAAAAAAATCAGGACAACTATTTCAGCATTGCACATAATCATAATATTGCATTATATAGTTACAACTAATGTAAAGTGAATAAAATGGAGACTTTTTAGCCGTGTCCTTACCACACATCCCTACACTCGAGATACCAACTGGACAGCGTGGGTCCGAATTTGGTCAACGGTGCACATACTTGTTCTGTTTTATCTAATTTTCCATCTCTGTGGAAGCCTGATTTAAAGGGCTGTGCAGGACAGTACAATTGATTTATTGACTCTGTGGGGCTCTCATTCAAGCCAGCTGTTCTTTTCTGGTACACAGAAAACAGGGTGGAAAAGCAGGGCTATTAAAACTGCCCTGAACCAGAGCTGAGGAGGGAATCCCCAACAAAATCCCCCCACACACTCCCTCACACACATTTTGCTCTATTTTTCACCCAGAAAGAAGTGGGGAACACGTTCTGATGTCATTGTGAGTGAACATTTCAACTGAGTGACCTGTGTATTATGTTTTTTTTAGGGGCAAATATGTCAATACTTCTGAGGGTAGATTTATGGATTTTTTTTATTTTAGTGTTGGGGTTGCAGTAATTAAAAAAATAAATAAATAAACATACACACACATATATACACACACATTATATTTATTAAGAATAACATTATGTTCAGCAATATGCAGATGGTTGCTCTCTGTAAACGTTATCCCAAAAAATTATTTTTACACAGACTCAGATAATACATAGCTACACACAGAGAACATACACTTCATTCACACCAGGACGAGCTCCCTTCATTAAGACCTGCACAGACATCGGTACAATGGTGTTGCCCTGTAGGACGTACAGTGTGTCTCAGATAATACTGTAAATAAACTACAGACTAGTCGGTGCCCGTGCAGCCGGTAAAACGTAAACCGCGGTGTATTCTCACCGTACAAGGCGTTGCGGGTGATGTGGCCTCCCATATCTCTCAGCGCCGGCGGTTCCCGGAGCACGGAGCCGGTCCTTCTTCACTGTTCCGCCGCCGACATACTCCAGTCGTATCCTCCACACACACTCACACTCACACTCACACTCTCCGTCTCTCGTTCTCTCTCTCTCTCTCTCTCTCTCTCTCTCTCTTCCTCACACACACATACACGCGCGCGCGCGGGCGCTCCGAGCGACCCGCTGCTGTAAACACACGACCACTCCTGCCTCATTCACAGGACACGGACACGCGCACGCTCTCATTTGCATAAAGGGCGGGGACAGAACGCGCCTCTCTACGCGCGGACACGCCCCTTCTCCACACAAACGCTCTTTTGATACAGGGTGAGAGCCCGGGGTCCCTGGCATTAAACGGCTGTGATATTTTTTTATTTTATTACTGTTTGTTATTATTGTTTGTTTATTTATTTTTACCGTGAATACAAGTGATTTTTTATTCGTAACGTTTACATTTAACTTAAACGAGCTGTATAAAATATACTGAGAAATAATATGGTGTTAAAAAAAAATAAATAAATAAAATGGCCGCCCTGTTCCCTACCCCAGGGTAGCTACAAATAATTATCCTTCAACATTTAACGACAGTGAACTCTTCTGCCTGTGTATATATTAAATAACTTCATTATTGTTTCTACACTCCTAGTTTATTTTTTTTTCAGCTCCATTTTCCATACAGATGCACTTTGTAGTTTTATGGTTATATCTTTGCTAATCTTTGTTAGCCCCCAGTTCCCCTTATACTTTAATGGTCAGGACCCCCATCAGAGCATCACTGAGCAGGTATCATTCGGTGGTGGATCATTCTCAGCGCTGTAGTGACAGGGATACGGCAGTGGTTTGTTAGTGGGTTGCCTTACACTGTTTTATATGTGCATAGCAGCATTTTGACTGACATATATCTTTAATATTTCCGCAATATATAATACCAATCTGGTATTTTCTAAAAAAAAAAAAAGACCAATTGAATGACGTTATATTTTCACAACGGAACAACTACAGGGGACATGTGACACCAGGCCAAGCTCACCCTGACTCAACACTATTCGTTTATATAAATATTGCACTGTTAGAAGTGAGGCTGATTTGTTTAATGCCTGTTGTTTTCATGCATATGCTCCATTAATGTTTCCTCCCGTTGACCCCAACCCTTTTTGTGCTGAGGTGTATACAAACGTTTATACAGGTCATATTGATCTGCACCAAGAATTAAACCAGCAGAACAATCTAGGGACAAGATTTACTTCATAATGTGATTGGAATGCACAAAAATACAGGATCGGATTATTACTAGTTCAAAGCCAACCATCATATTTTATGATAGTGTAGACAAGTTGTGATTGTGCTATGTTAAGGCCTTAACAGCTCTCATAAAAAAAAAAAAAGCACTCACGTTCTTTCCTCTCTGGCATTCTGGGAAGGCCACCTCTTCCATATGCTAACATGTCTGTGGTAGATAGAGTAAGCGACCCTGCAGAGTCAGAGTGCTGACCTAACCTGTCATCACCGCTGTGGGATAGCCTCTCTTATTGCAGCACACTACACTAATTCTCTGGAGCTGCTAAAAGATCGCGTATGCTGCTTAAAGGTCAGCTGTAATTAGTGATGGTATAGTTACTATTTTAAAAAGTGTATATACCACAAATTTAATACTTAAGTAAAGAAAAATATTGTATTTAAGAACTAATTTAAGACAGTTAGAAGGTCAGTTTAGAGACAATTCTAGCAGCAATGCATAGCTTCAGCATGATTCCCTTTTCAAACTTTAGTTATTTATTTACCTAAACTGTAAAAAGCTTTTGAATTAGTCAAAGCATTAGTTAATTGTGTACTGTTTACTTTACGTGTGGGTAAAGTGCTTATTTTAGTATACCTAAATGCTTTTCGAATTTGATGTAAATTTTGCCGGACCAGTAGGCAGTCCTAGAAGAGGCATTTTCGCTGACTGATTGACTGACTCCCAATGCTGAAACATGCATGCGTCAGTAGGAACTGTTAGCTCAGCCATATTTCACAGAGATGACTTTAGGTGGTGCTACTACACCGTCTGTTATTAGTTCAGCCATATTTCACATTCCTGTTCATTAACTAAATTTGGATTTGTTAGGTGACATAAACTGGTTTGCGAACCACAAAAATTAGTTCCCAGCTGGTAGCAAAGAACAGTAGGTTCTTCAGCATGAACCATGGCTGAATAATAGGAAATAAGACAGGAACGTGTGTGTGTGTGTGTTTCTGGGGCTGTGTTTGGCGCAACACCATGCACGTTAGCCAGAGCCTCGGCTTAGCGTTGGCTAGTTCACAAGCTCAGGACGGCTTGGAACTCTGCAACATTTAAACATGTATTATATCTCACAGAGAGAGGATTGCTGAATTTGTCTTATTTCACTAGTTTGTGTCTTAATAAAACTTTGTATAGCTGCACACAGCAACATTAAATTTCAAATGTTTTACATTAACCATTTCCATTGAATAAATAAGTAATTTTAATCCTTAAAATAATTTATTATTATTTATTATTTAGTGGTAGATAATCTAGTATTTATTTTTAAATAAAAGGAACAAGAAAGACACTTATGCCGGTGTTATATATAATAAACTCCTTTGTGCATCTTTTTTCATTTCTGCATTTATTGGTCCTGCCCTCCATATTTTCTGTACAACACAATCACATAATAAACACCACACCACATGTAAACAACGACATTGATAAGAAGCACAGAAGCTTCTCCAGACCTTCCAATGTCAAGGGGATGTATTTTGGGCTTTCCTGATTTTAATAATTACCAGAAACACCTCCGTGACAATGGCTACATGGGTAATGGCAGTCTGGCAAAACTAGGCTAACAGTGGTTCCCAAAGAGGGGAGTTATTGAAGGGGGGCGTGGCAAAACAAATGAGCTAGGCACAAGCCACATCTTCCAAAGGGAAAACAAGAAAATATGATAATGAAAATATTCTTATCTACAAAAGCGGGGCATGGCAGAAAAAGTTTGGGAAACCACTGGTTTATACCATGTTAGGTATAAAATAATACTATAATTCAATACCCAACTTGAGCAGGGAAACCACACAACACCAGTTAGAGTTCAAGACCAGGCGAGTTTAGCTGTGCCAGACTTTGTTTTCAAAGCACTTGTCACACAGGTGTCACTCATATTTCAGAGTTGGGGAGGGAGTCATTCATGCATGTCCAAAATATACACACTTCTTATTACAAGTTTTGTGAGTAACGTCCTGTTTTTTAAATAATAGCATCAAATGTTACATCAATTTTATTTCATGCAGCACTTTGATTGATGCTGCAATATAAGTGAATTGTGTCTCAAAATTTAGTTAAATTCAAGTTCACAGGGAGAAAATATACAGCGATTTTAATATTATAATAGGTTGTGTTTGACTTTAGATGGTTAATCAAAAGAAAACTTTGTAGGAGTATCATCTCAATAAGAAAAATACTGTCACTTGTAATAGTGGACCATTGTTTAATATTGAACACAGTGGTAAATATGATAAAACGTGTTAAAATATGCTCTAACTGGTCTTGAATGACTTCCCCAATCATTCACATAACATTGCTCCACCACCCACAATTTTCTGGCTGTGCTGGTGGACTGTCACAACTTTTAGGGATTGGATGTCCAAACACAGCATAGGTGGTCTGCAGCCTACCCCTGTTTGTTATAAATTTGCTATATGAGCCACTCTGGTGCAATTAAAATTCACTTGGTCCACTCCATGTTAAGGGAATCTGTGCTCTGGAGCCTTACAACCCTATAACCAAACAGAAAAGATGCAAAGTCACACAAGTGTACACGATACCAAAGTGAAGCAAATCCAAGCCTGGGCATGAGAGTGCTAACACACTAAACAAAGCAGATGAACATACATACAGACCTCGTCTGTCTTGGAAAGCTGTATTCAGCTGAAGCAGGAGTGGAATTTGTAGAGTTTGAAATGCCCATCCACATTTTTATTGGGTCACAGTTCACCCATGTTTCTACTTTTTGATGTACCTCTGCCTCAGTGTGCAAAATAGTTTTTTTACATTTTCAACATCTGAATGATGAGTGTATTTTAGCATACTCACTGAAATGCATTGGGAACCTGTGTTTGTGGGGCCATGTCAGCCTCTAGGGTTTAGGCCTAAGCTTTTGTATGGTCTTGGTTGAAGAAGGAAAAAAAAAAAAAAAAAAGAAAACCACAGGTTGTTACCATGCTAACTTCATACCATTATAGTCCACCAGCCTCCCCCCCCCCCCCCGAATGTTGTCAATGAATCACGGCAAGCGTCCTCTGGAGACAATTAACCTAATGACAGTATCTCACTCTCCCTTTCTTGATGGTACGGAAAGAATTATACGCCGAAATCACGTTAGCAATAATATTTACTCCGTGGCCATCCATCCTTTTTAACAATTAAATCCAGGGTAGAAGCCATAATAAACCATGCAGCTTAGGACCACAGTGCTGTGACTTTGATCAAAATGAAATCACTGCTCACTCCAGAACCGTGGTGTGGTTGAGGGCAATAGAGCAGGAATTCTGCTCCACACATGGTGTGCAGATCTTGCAGCTAGCATATTTAGTGCACAGAAATTAGACGTCATTAAGTAAATGAGTACAAGGCATATGAATGATGCTAGATCAAATCGTGGATGTGTAGCCGTCAGATAGAATGTGGAAGATGAGCTCTATACACCTGACCCTGAGGATTCATCCAGCAGAGACAGCACTCATTGTTCAGATCCTGGGGTACGTTTAATGAGAAACTGGTTCTTGGCTTGGATTTAGGCTTCTTAAAAAATACTGGTTTAGGCCGGTATAGAAACTTTGCATCATCTGGAGGTTCCTCACAGGGGATATATTATGAATCTGGAGCTTATTACCCACAAGCCAATGATCTCCAATCATGCAGCTGGACCCACATTTACATTACAGAGAAAAGACCAAATGGACCAAACAAACACATTGAGCATGGACAAATAAGAGTCCTGACTAATAATCAAGCAAAAAATGTCTGAAATACAGGGCTTCTGCTGCTTGCTCCACACTCCTGGGGCCTCATTTATAAAACGCTGTGTGGATTAAAAGTGTGAGTGCGCCCAAAAAGATTCAGATTTATAAAACTGTGCATACACACACCTCGATGCTGTTTTCTCTTCATAAATCACAACCTTTTTCAAAACATGCACATATGAACCAGCCTCATGTTCTGCCGCTGTAACGCCCACATTTACCTATAAATGGTCAATGCAAATAACCTTAAACATGCGCTTCGCATGAGAACTGCAAGTTAGTTGAGTGACATGGCTGCAGCAGTAAAGAGGTTTAAATGTCATTAAACAGTCTTCATTGTTCGCAAAAATCTGCAGCTATTACCAGCCCATAACGAATTACTGTCTATTTATTATGGAATTTAATTTCTTATAATAATAATAATAATAATACATTTATTTTTATTATTTGCATGTTTACTTGCAATTCTCATGCATATGCACAAAATACCTTTTATAAATGAGGCCAGTGGGCTCTCACACTGAACTGAGCTGTTGTTCATTCTCATTTAAAGGAATAGCTGAAGCTAGTTCTGAAAGGGCAAGTTTGACAGGGAAGAACCGTGCAGTGATGATTGTTCCTTGTGGTGTTTTGAACAAATCATTCACAGACATTTGATTAAAATTCCTGACAACTGTGTTAACTTGTGGAAAAGCGGTAGCATATGTCCTTTTAAATTTTAAAAATGTTCACATTGGTTAATCAAAAAACAAACCACTGAAAATATATATTTTTTTAAAGAAGTGTGTTTCTGATACCTATATTGGTAGTGTAAAATGACACAGAGGGGTGCAAATGACCCAATATTCACAAAATGGACCATAGGTGTAGATTCAAAAGTGCCTGATAACCAATGACCACTAATTTATTCATTCATTTTCGGTTAGCGCTTATCCAATTCATAGACAGTCAAGTCACCCAGAGCAGGGCTTGAACCCACAACCCCAGGACCCAGGAGCCGATTGACAGTGACACTACTGATACCTGAGGCACCACCATGCATTTTACATAATTTGTACATTGTGCATAAAATAACTTAAAAATTACTTGGTTCTGATATTTGTATGAATAGGTTTATAGCTAACATATATGTTAAATAACATGTACAGCATTTGTGTGTGATGGCACACCACTGCTTTTAAACCAATGCTGTGATGCTGGGCCATGTTACTACATGACTAAGCCAGTGAGGATATATCTCTCTCTCTGTCTAAACCCAGAGACCTATTACTTTACATAATGCACTACAATAAAGAAACCACTGTGGATTGGCTTTGTTAATAGAGCAGCTCATTACAAATTGCATTCCATGCTTGAGCTGCTTAAATTTACTGTTAATAAATCAGTGTATTAATTACCACTGCGCCTGTGGAAGAGCAGGCCTTGGGTCAGGTGATTATTGGAAAGCCTTTGGTAAGGCCACATCACCAGAGAGAAGGTGAATGATGTCTAGTTTTATTCGCAAGCAGGGAGAGGCAGCACAGTGCGCAACAGCAGCATCAAAGGCAAAACAAGGCCAATGACTTATTTGGGAGAATATAGAGAAAAGTGGAAGGTCACTTGGCAAGAGTTGTGGGTGATGGAGTCAAGTCGTATTAAGTTTTTGCTGGGAGTAATTTACGAAGTCCTTCCAAATCTTTAACAGTGGGTAGGGGAAGACCTTAGTTGTAGATTATGTACAGGGGTTGGCATGCTGAAGCATATTCTATCAGCTTAGTTTAATTTGGTTTAGTTTAGTAGGGTTAGTTTGCAGCAGTGTCAGTACACATGGAGACAATCAAGGGCTTAGGGTATTAGTAGGTTTATTGGTCAGCAAACACCTAGAGATTAATTGATTTCAGAGTGGTTGTAGTAATAAAGAGGATATGTTTGTGTATAAGGGGGAACATGTGCACAGGCTATAAATATTGGTAGATGAGGTGAAGCATGAGATTGGAAATTGCTGGTGGACATGGGTAAAAACTGTAGGTCCAAGAATGCACTGAATTCACTACACTGAGGCCAGACATGGTGCTGTAAACTGAAAGTACACAGATACTTTATTTCAAAGAGTTATTAATCCAATTTGAGGATGCAATAGAAGAAGCTGAAGTATGCAGACTTAGCGGCTGAGGTGAGGGAACGTGGGTGGCAGGCACATGTGAGCCCGGTGAAGATAGGTGTTAGGGGATTTGTAGTCAAGTCTGCCACATCCCTGCTTGTGCAGTTGGGCATCAAGGACAGCTGTGAAGAAGTTATCAGAAACAGCTGAAAGGTGTAGTCAGTGGTTGTGGATAAGGAAGGCACAGACTAGTTGAGGAAATATACTTTAGAGGTGCTGTTGTGGTGGTTGGTGATGTAGCACATGAAGATCACATGGAACTGGTGGCATCAAGCAAGCATTAACAGTGCCAGTGGGGCTAGGTATGGCCTTAGCTACCAGGGAGGCCAGTGTGGATTTATGGTTGTTGATGCTTAAGGGTAAGGTAGGACTGTAAAGCTAGCTCAGAAGGGGGTGGGTCTGGGACATCATACTTCACTGTTGAACCTTCCAGAGGTGGTGTCGGCTTCAGCGAAACACTGACAAGGGGATGTGCCTACCTGATGATCGCTGTGAAGAGCTAGTGCAGTGGGTGGTTTTGGTAATCTTAGTTTTCAAAGGTAGCTGTTTGCTGATTGGATCATAAACGGCCTCAGTAATCTTAGTGTGTAGCTGTATGATACAAGTATACCTAGATGTAGCTGGTTGCTGATTGGATCATAAATGGCCTTAGTCCTTAGTGGTTAGGTGTAGGAACAATGGGTTTTTTACAGAGTAGGAAGAGTCTGTGGAGGACCCCATGTGAAGCTCTAATAGATTGGTATAGGATATTTTACATTTTATCTTGAGTATGATTATAATAACAACACTAAACCCACTTTCTGTCTCTTTACAGTGCTCTGCATATTGTTATATAGTAGTTATACTAGTCATACTAGTACTAGCCTCTGCTCCGGCAGGAAGACTTTTCACTATACGCTAACACATTCTTGAGGTTTTGATTGTATTTAGCCACAGGAGCTAAAGTGAGGTCAGATAGATGCTGCCAAAAATGTTAGTTCTCCCAACTCACAAAATGTTCCCACATCTCTGCTTTTACCCATTTCTGAATGAGTGGGTAAGTGAGCTACCGTTGCTGAAGCTGAAAGCAATGAAAGCCCGATGAAAAATCAAACGTATAAATGAAACCAGACCAGCCAAGACATGTTATGTGTTTGAAATTACCTCCAGTCATCATTGTGCAAACTACATGCTGCTTTAAATCACACACTTGTTTCAAACGCTGTCAAGCCATTAAGTAATTCCAAGCACACCCAAGTTTGAGGCTCCTGATAAATATACAAACACAGCTCAGGCTTCAATATATTAGCTATACCATTGTTAGCTATGCTACATACCACTGTCCATTTTTCACAGCACTATCGCTGAAAGCATGGATATTAATCCCCAACCTGGTGTAGGAGCATACTGTATTACCTAGATAAGATCTCATTACCATAGTATCTGTGTTTGACTTGCATTGGTCATATTTCTCTGCTGTTGACTCTGCGTGCGGCCTAGCAGATTAGAGCATCTGCTGCCAACTATAAACTGGTCTGCTGTGATTTATAAACTCTTTTACTATAAGGCAGTCTCCTAGCCTGGGCTATATATGAGAATATAAAATACCTGGCTGTTATCTTTGAGTCATTTTCACCAGGCTGTTTCAAATTTGTATTTTAAATTTGTAAAGCTGCAGGCAGTAGATCCTAGCTACAGATTGTCTGAAGAGGCCTATCAGATTTCGGTTGACATGACGTTTTTATGTCCCACTGCAGACGTGAGACCACATTTAATCTGTGCTCTTTTTTATTATTATTATTATTATTTTTTTAACTAAAGCTGCTTTTTAGGGCCCTCCTTTGATCCAGTAAATTTAAATCCTCACTCGCTTCACACAGGTCAATTTTTTTAAATGATGCAGGTTTTGCACTAAAATGGCAAGCAGGAAGTGATCGTTATCAATATTTAACGGTGTAAATCTTTCACTGATAGTTTACCGTAACCTTTATGTACAAATAAGTTGTTTGTACCTCATAGTAGCCAGAGAGGTCAATCAGCTAAGCAATGACCCTTCACAGGGAGTTAGGAAACTCAGGTCTGGAAAATAAAAATCCCTCCTACAACTGTGTTTCATCATGGACCCAGATGTGGCAAAAATAATAATAAAAAAAGGTTAAAGTATAAATCCTTTCAAGTATTCAGTTCCCGATGCCCTGACACCTCTGAGGCTTTGAGATTATTAGAAAAGCATGGCAGTTGGAATTGAATCCTGGAGAGGGTTTATACTTTCACTTTTTATTTTTGTCTTTGATCTCTCTTATTAGGATGGCCCTGCCTCTCTCTGTACCACTCAGCATCATTCTACGAAATACAGGCATCTGTTAGCTAATGGGACAGAGTTAGCCATAAAACAGCACCTCGAAACTAGTGATAACCCAGGGACAGCTTAAGCTTAAATTTTTGTCTCTGAAATATGTTACATTTATTTTTTAAATCTGATTTACTTTGAGCAACAGATTAAGCTGAAGTTTTGGAAAGGATGACTTTAAAGGAAATATTCCTCTGATGTTTATTTAGCTCCACAGGCCAGTTCCAAATTTAAATTTTGCATTGGTATTGATCAAGGACAGACAATGCTGCCAGTGTCTCAGTGCACTACGTATAAAGGAAGATGAAACAAGACTCCCCTGCAGCCAGTGTGCGTTAGACAGTTACATTTAGTGCCATCATCTGCTGTTCTAATGGCAGCTGCTGTGTGCTGGAGGTTTCCAGGACTACCAGTGATCGTAGTTGCCAGGAGTTAAGTTTGTTCCCTTTCACGCGCACACAAATACACACACACACACACACACACAAAACGTGGCAAGAACTGATGTCTGAAAGAGCCACTACACCCATGGGCATAAACAAAGACAAACTATAATTCAAACAACATATAAAGAGGTTTATTATATTCCACCACCTAAGGCATATCATCACTGTCATATAAAGATCTTATATACTGCAAAAGACAAACAAACAAACAAACAAAAAACAGCCTTTAACCTTTTGTGAATAGTACATGATGAATGACTTTGAAAAAAATATATATTAATAAGTTAATAATCTGTTACAGTGATGAAACATTAATGCCACTCTTTATTAATACTGTTAATTCATTTTCCAAATTTGATCCTTCTGTAATTTCAGTCTGGAGCCAAGCTGTTTGTGTGTCATTCCATAACTACAGCATTCGGATTACAAGTTCGGTTGATAGCTCTCTTGGTAAAAGTTCTTCACGGCTGCTGCCATTGCCATGAATATGTTCAGTCCAAAGTGCTGGTGCCGGCATCATCAACAACATCAATAACACTGGTCCTGCAGATTGCCTTGAACTACAGATATAGCAATGAGCAACAAACTAACAAAAGCAACGAGCAACCCTTGACTCTCTCTCCAATGTAGTGTAATAAAATATAGAGGAAATAGGCTACAGTGGTGGAGTTGGAGCATGCTGCTGTCAAAGATGATATCAGCAATGAAAAATGGGAACTCTGTTCAGGCTGCATTTATTTTCATGCTCACTTTCAGGCTGAAATACTGAAGGCATTAAACATGTATTATATTTATTGGACTTATTTAATCTGTTTTATTAAATCTTAGAGTCAAATTAAAAGTAAATAGGAAATTAAATCGCAATTTACTACACCCATGAATACACTGATAATATGCATTAAAGTTAATAATGAAGACAGCTACAGCACACGGGCAGTGCTTTTCTATTCCGACAGAGGAAGAACAGGACATTTATGCAGAAATACTAAGAATTAACGTATCATTTCAAGCACTGCAGCTATAGGTGAAGGTGTATCGATGTGTCTTTCTGAGTCATGGCTGTAATCGAATATGGAGGCAGCTGCAGAAGGCTGCTTTGAGGAGGTTCCACACACACACACACAAAAACATGCCATGCCTCCTCTGTGCTAAACAAAACCTCCATTGAGCAGTAGCTTTGTGCCACAACATCACGCCATGTGAAAAATATTACAAACAGCAGACAGGGAGAATAGCACAAGACAGTGATAAACAGAAGAAGGAACTAAATAAATAGAAAAATTACCTTTACATTACTGATGCTGAATGAGGATTGAAGTCCCTCGGTAGGTCTACTGTTGCTGATTTAAGTTTGAAGATACCTACTTATTAAAACTGTCCATCTCATTTTTGAACTTATTCACAGTTTAGAAAAAACAAGGCAAGGCAAGTTTATTTATAGAGCACCTTTCAGACAAAAGCAATTCAAAGTGTTTTACAGAAAAAAAAGTTAAATTAAAAGCCAGAATATAAATCATAAAAGTCCAATAAAACAATTACATAAAACGAGTAAAATGATTAAATGAGTAAAACAAATTAAAATGATACAATAAAAGAAAAGAACTAAAGTGCAGTTACAGAATAAAAGTGCAGAGTATTTTAAACTGAGCTGTAACAATAAACAAAGCTATGAAATAGTTCTTTAGGCAAAACACAGTGGGCAACAAGACAACACAATCTTATTAAAATATATGCAGCACAACTTGCAGCTCCATAAGGAGCCAACTGTCACAGTGAAATTATTATTATTGTCTTTTTGGATACTTTTGCTGTAAATATTGCTTTTAAAATGAATCATGTGACCAATTCAAAAACAGTACAGATCAACAAAACTAAATTCTATATAATATAAATGTTTTCGTCACACAATATCATAAAACAGGCTTGTTTCCTCATTAATAAACTTGAATAGAATTAATATTTTTAGGACTGGAAAATATTAAGCAATGTGTATCTACCTTAATATAGTACTTAGGCACATTGCATAACTGGACCTGGTTACTACCCTCCTCTGTGGATATTTATATATACATTTTGTCCAGTCATTTTTATTGTGACCCTGTCAACTCTGAACGTTTACAACATTACAAAAGGAAATATAACTGAAATAGGGTGAATCCCTTTTCTCAGTTTGGCCTTGGGGAAGGGCGTCTCGGATCTTGTTGAGAAATAAACCCAGAAATGTCTGTGTTTTCCTCTTTAAAATCTATGATTACAACTGGATGACCTTAGTTTAATGTTGGTTTTAATGTATTATGACCCTTGTCTTCATAACAAGCATAAAACATCACTACACCACTATACCTTGTAACAATCAACATCTGGGGGTAGGGGTTAAAATAAGGAATGGGATTCGGGAACCCTTAAAGTTAAAACAGCAGCAGCTGGGCTAACTAGACAATCTGGGTTGTGGCATAATGTAAAAATTGGACAAGGGGGCATTGTGTTTTTATCTGCTAATGTTAATTCAGTAATATGTTTATGGTAATTTTCCTGTAACCCCTTTTTTTGGACAAGCACTGGGACCCAGGGTTTGAAAAGTATAGCAGTATTACCAATTAGCATTTTAGCATTTAGGGAATAAAAGTAATACTCATATTAATGTCTTTTATTTTTTTATCTGGTTTACAAGAAGTGGGTGTTTGGATACGTTTTCTATTTTTGAATGGCAAGTCCAAAAGTTGGCAAAGTGTCAAAGTGAAATATTTGGAATGCTAACAACAATATTGCGCAGCTTTGCTAATTTTTTGGCATTTCTAAACTGACGTACATTAACTTTGAACTATTTTACATAAAGATGTAGGTGTTACACTTACATGCAGAACTCAAATACTTATCCCATCTTGTGCCCATTTTTCTCCCCATATTCTCCTGAACACAGTTAAATGGTACAAGCTGATCCTGGACCATTACTCATAGAGGAACTGATGTATGGCTGAAATCTCTGAGCTGTACAGCGCTCCTGTCCAGTCAAGCTCATCTCAGCTCTCTGTTCTCTGCTACATGTGGTAGTAGTTTGATCCTCAGAGACAGGTCTTAAATTGCAGTTCCGATCACAACGGCATGTTTATTGTTCTGAATGTTAGCTCTAACACAGCCCAGCTGCTCCATATTTTCATACATGTTGCTGAGGCGCATTTGCTTTTACATTAATCAGCGGCTGCGTTGATGCGGCGGTTGAGAAATCATTTTGGATGAGTTTGGGAGGAATATCTGGCAGCTGTTGCGGTTTTTATTCAGCCGCCTTTTAGTGCAAGTCGTCTGTCTTGAAGCACTGCCATGGAACAGTGATTTTTATTTTTTATTTTTATTTTTTCGGAAGATCACACTCTAGGACAAAGTAGCCTTTGAGCTTGACTAGGCCTGGAACACAGAAGAGACCTGACAAGTCACTCTGGTTTTCATGTTCAACAAACAGACAAAAACTGTCCACGGCAGCATCCATTTTAGAGGTCATTCCTCATATAACAAAGATACAAATAGTCAGATTTTGCCAGCTGCAGACCTAAATCTTATTCTGTTTCATGTTTAACCTCTCAGAATATGCTAACATGCGTATTCTCAGAGAAACAGGACAAATATGTTTTTTGAATCAAAGAAAGGTGAGCTTCCTACGACTTGATATTAACCCGTGATATTTGTGTGTGTTTCTGGGAAGTAGAAAGCTAAGTTGGCCGTGTGGCTTTCCATCTACATTTATTGTCTTAGTTGTGCACTGCAGCCAGAGTTGCGGCTAAAGTTAGCAATGCTACATGCTAATTATTGCTGTTTTATAGAGAACAGTATGTAGTAGTGTCAGAAATCACACAAGAACATCTATCATCAAACAATAAACCAAGACAAGGCATGACTGTGATGAATTAGGAGCGTAGTTTTGTAAAATGCATAATGATAGAGAGTCTTGGCATCCATTATTTTTTAGCTACATCAGCCTCTGATTGTTTTTTTTCCCTTTAAGTGAGGCTAATCCCATTCTAAGTCGCATGCTTTTGCTTCAGTAGCATGCTATTACATGCTAGTTTCACAGTATTTACTATCTCCAGCAGACTTTAATGGATTACACTTTCAGACTCTGCTTGATGGCACAGTATTTGGCTTGGAGTCAGAAGTCCCTCGGTTATTGTAAAGACTGCGCATGTAGCGGGAAACTGAAGGAAATGGAAGGAAGAAAGCAACTTTGCCAAAACAAACAGACATAGATGGTGAGGTAAACACTTCCTTTAATTACATTAGTGCGGTGCTTCTCAGTTTCACTGAGCAGAATAAACACTCAAGACAGAGACTGAAAACTACTGTGCGAATGCATCTTGCATCTTTCATTTGTGTTTTAGTACATATTTGAGAAGTTTTCCCTTTTCCATTAACGTGTTTGAGCTACCAAGATATGTGTAAACATGTGATCTATACGTAAAGAATGTAAAAAAACTGTTCTTACAGATGACAGCATGTTCCTTCTAATGCCTGTGTATATTATATATGTCATACACACAGTACATCAATGGTGGTAACCACTGGCTTTTGCTTGCTCATACAGCTCATGGATTATTATAGCATATGCTTTCAGGAGGAACTAGATCTTTTCAATTTGCTGTTGATTTTGGTAGTTGCTGCTTGTTAATTCATCCTTTTAGGCCTCTCCTGAGCACTGTCCGATGTAATCTTACAAATATGCCTCCTTTAGAAGCTTTTGAACACGCAAATAACAGTTGTGGACCCAACCCTAGTAACACACAGTGCACAGGCCTCCATCTTGCATGAGTCCAACCTAGAAAATGTGTTAATAACATAAATAAAATGTGGCTTTAATAGTTTATGTTGTTGACACTTTATTAATGTGCTAACGTTGACAGAACTGTCTCAAATAGACCTGTTTAAATAAAGTCTGTAATGATTTAGGCATGCAGTTTATGTGATGCTAATTAGTGGGGAATATGCTTCCATATTCCCTTTACTTGTTAATTAGCCTCAGCGCTCCAGTGTAAAAACAAACTCATACTTAGACACATTTTGGCTGACTGGCTGCTTTTGAGGAAAAGAAAACATTCTGGACACCTACAGATATTTCATTTCTACACAGCTCTGGGAACTGTGGCATATTATTTACAGCTCATATAAATCAAAGAAAGTTTTAGGGTAAAGTATTAATTGCGACTGAGCTGCTAGGACATGTTTTATCACAGACAGAAATCAGAAGAGGATATCGGTTTCTGTTTTCCCTGTGAGTGACATGCAGATCTCTCACACACAGATCTCGTCTCTATTTCAAGGCCTAGGGGTTGTGTATAATTACATATAAGTTATGAGCGTATGTTCCAAAATCCTGTATGAGGTTCAAAATCAAACAATATATAACATGTTTGTATGACATTCATGAGATTTTGACAGTGGCATTCTATTATGACATCATCACCAATCAGTACTTCGTATACACACACAATGTGGTTAGTGTGTGTTAGTATGAGCTGTTCATTGAATTAGCACAATCAAAGACTACTGTGAAAAACCACAGTGGGGCTGCTGTTCTTTTTATTGTGGCTATTTTTAATTAATAACCTTTACATTTATTTTATTGATGTACCAAAACCAAAGATTAGAAAACCCACCCATTTTGGTTTAGGTGGGAAATAGGACACCAAAATAAAGGTTGGCTATCAACAAAAGAGTAAAATAAAGACATGAATTACTTTCTCAATTTACTCAAGAAAATAAAAGGAGGAATGGAAGGAAGTGGCTTTCCTTGGATCTAAACTTCACTTAAATAACGCATATTTTGTGTGTGTTTGTGCTTGTAAAATGAGGAACAAAACCCCAGAGAGAATACTTTTGGGACTCGAAATAGAAGATAGTAAGAGGGAGTGAAAATGCTCTCAACCCTTGTACCAAAATTCCCGGCCGTATCATATGACCCACAGTTGAGACAAAGACACAGCAAGTTGTGTCTCCAGCTGAACTCCTATAAACCCCTCCGCCCAGGTGTTGGGCACTGGAATTGATTGGCTCTGGGAGGTGCATGCCGTCTCCCTCTGCAGGATGGAGGTGACCCAGCCATGTGCCCATTCCTTTACACCAGTTATGTTGTCATATGTAACTGAAGCAGAAGCTCTTGTATCTTCCTGTAGATATCCAGATGTTTGCCCCATGTCCAGAGGCTATATATCCAATACCTTCCTTATATCTGCTTTGCCTGGACATATACCATTCATCTGCCAGGCCAACGGCCAAATCCCATCGTAATCATCTAGTGGAACTGACAGAGGCATGGAATAGAGCAGCTGGACAGGCCTTTCCTAATCACCCTGGGAAAAAGCTCCTGTTCTTTCTTGTGTCTGGGAAACACTCCGGGAATGCCCTTGGAACGTCAGGATTAACAGAAGTAGGAGGCGTTACAAACAGGCCCAAAGGTTAAAGTCAGCTCAGGTTTCAGAGTGTGTTACTTAAGTAGAGGTGCTAAAGGCTGTGACTCAGCTGAGACCTGTCTTAAGGGCGAATCAGAATTTCTCAATGGCAATGCACAAGTCCTACACTGAACCAAGCTATGAAGCATGCATTTATTCAGATATATCCTTAGAATCATTCATTCATTCATTATCTGTAACCCTTATCCAGTTCAGGGTCACGGTGGGTCCAGAGCCTACCTGGAATCATTGCACGCAAGGCAGGAATACACCCTGGAGGGGGCGCCAGTCCTTCACAGGGCAACACAGACACTCACACACACACACATTCACTCACACACTCACACCTACGGACACTTTTGAGTCACCAATCCACCTACCAACGTGTGTTTTTGGACTGTGGGAGGAAACCGGAGCACCCGGAGGAAACCCACGTGGACACGGAGAGAACACACCAACTCCTCACAGACAGTCACCCGGAGGAAACACACGCAGACACAGAGAGAACACACCACACTCCTAACAGACAGTGACCCGGAGGAAACCCACGCAGACACAGAGAGAACACACCACACTCCTCACAGACAGTCACCTGGAGGAAACCCACACAGACACAGGGAGAACACACCACACTCCTCACAGACAGTCAACCGGAGGAAACCCACGCGGACACAGGGAGAACACACCACACTCCTCACAGACAGTCACCCGGAGGAAACCCACGCAGACACAGGGAGAACACACCACACTCCTCACAGACAGTCACCCGGAGGAAACTCACGCAGACACAGAGAGAACACACCACACTCCTCACAGACAGTCACCCGGAGGAAACCCACGCAGACACAGAGAGAACACACCACACTCCTCACAGACAGTCACCCGGAGGAAACCCACGCAGACACAGGGAGAACACACCAACTCCTTCCTTAGAATCTCTCTTTTCAAAAATGTACACAGCTGCCAAATAATTTGAAGAAAGCTCTAAAAATAAACACGAACATTGAAGTTCTAATAAAGTTAAAATTTGCTAGGCAGAAATCAAATTCCAAAGGAGATAACATGACACTCACTTGATTAACGTGATAAAATATTATAATATTTTCCATTTAAGGTGTAACCAATCAAATAAAACACAATGGCAAATCTGTTTTGAGAAATTTTGACTCTGAGTCCAAATGTAACTTAAGAATCAACACTAAATGTAAGCCACGGAGAAGCACTGAAGCACTATTTATCTCCTTCCCTAACTTTGTATCTCTCTCTCTCTCTCTCTCTCTCTCTCTCTCTCTCTATCTCTCTCTCTCTTTAGTAGGATAAGCCGGAGAGCAGGCCTTGGCCCATGTGAGGACGAGATTACATCTTTATTCTGGTTTTCATCCCTCTCAGCCATCTGCCACTGCCTGAAGTGGGGGGGGGGGGACTGCTGTGGATTATGGGAAAGTGGAGTGACAGGGAAGAAATCAATGAAAGTCAGAGTGAGAAAAAGAAAGGGAC
Source organism: Hoplias malabaricus (assembly GCF_029633855.1). Classification (NCBI taxonomy): domain Eukaryota; kingdom Metazoa; phylum Chordata; class Actinopteri; order Characiformes; family Erythrinidae; genus Hoplias; species Hoplias malabaricus. The sequence continues at coordinate 71,143,809 of NC_089801.1, forward strand.
ACTTCGACCAAGAGATGGATAAGAAAGACCAGATGAACTTCTTAGAGCTAATGCATGTATTCAATGTAGTAATGTAAATGGTAGCTAAACATCCTTTTGTATTTGGAAATTTCTAAAAATGCGTTAGAAAATCAATACCAATAGAATGTTTTAAAATACTCTTAATCCCATGAATAATACCCCAGACAGCGAGCATATATTGGTCCACTGGCAAAAAAAGGCTGGCACACCACTGATTGTAGACCACTGCAGGTCCACCACCGGACCACTCAGATTACTGTCCTGTACAGGATATAACTCATTTATAATCTCCTCAAACTGATTTCACAGAGACTTTTATTCTGGAAAACACACTGATTATTACAAATATTACCAACAACTATGAGAGATATAATAATGAGTATAAGCCTGATATAAAATGATTAAATGATAAAAATGTTGACACTGTGCTGATTAAAATGATTTACTAATCTTATTTATAAAGAATAACAAAAAGAACCTAATGAAGGAAAAACAAATGTAAATTGGACTGTGAATGGAAAAGTGCTAAAATGTGGCATTTTGTCTAAAATACTGTTTCATCAGCAGCGGTCCACCCAGAAAACGCTGTGTAAAACACTAGTGGACCTCCAACTTTCAGTGGGTCAACAGTGGTCTGCCGTCTCCTTGCTCTCAGGGGCATAATAAGTTTGTGTTAGACTTGTGTATGAAGTTGACATGAAGAAATATTGCAAATGCAGCAGTTCAATAGAAACTTGTTCAGATGACTTTTACAAAAGAATGATTAAAAAAGGGGGCGGCAAGGTGGTGCAGCAGGTAGGTGTCGCAGTCACACAGCTCCAGGGACCTGGAAGTTTTGGGTTCGAGTCCCGCTCCGAGTGACTGTCTGTGAGGAGTGTGGTGTGTTCTCCCTGTGTCTGCGTGGGTTTCCTCCGGGTGACTGTCTGTGAAGAGTGTGGTGTGTTCTCCCTGTGTCCGCGTGGGTTTCCTCCGGGTGACTGTCTGTGAGGAGTGTGGTGTGTTCTCCCTGTGTCTGCGTGGGTTTCCTCCGGGTGACTGTCTGTGAAGAGTGTGGTGTGTTCTCCCTGTGTCCGCGTGGGTTTCCTCCGGGTGACTGTCTGTGAGGAGTGTGGTGTGTTCTCCCTGTGTCCGCGTGGGTTTCCTCCGGGTGACTGTCTGTGAGGAGTGTGGTGTGTTCTCCCTGTGTATGTGTGGGTTTCCTCCGGGTGACTGTCTGTGAGGAGTGTGGTGTGTTCTCCCTGTGTCCGCGTGGGTTTCCTCCGGGTGACTGTCTGTGAGGAGTGTGGTGTGTTCTCCCTGTGTCTGTGTGGGTTTCCTCCGGGTGACTGTCTGTGAGGAGTGTGGTGTGTTCTCTCTGTGTCTGCGTGGGTTTCCTCCGGGTCACTGTCTGTTAGGAGTGTGGTGTGTTCTCTCTGTGTCTGCGTGTGTTTCCTCCGGGTGACTGTCTGTGAGGAGTGTGGTGTGTTCTCTCTGTGTCTGCGTGTGTTTCCTCCGGGTGACTGTCTGTGAGGAGTGTGGTGTGTTCTCTCTGTGTCTGCGTGTGTTTCCTCCGGGTGACTGTCTGTGAGGAGTTGGTGTGTTCTCTCCGTGTCCACGTGGGTTTCCTCCGGGTGCTCCGGTTTCCTCCCACAGTCCAAAAACACACGTTGGTAGGTGGATTGGAGACTCAAAAGTGTCCATAGGTGTGAGTGTGTGTGTTGCCCTGTGAAGGACTGGCGCCCCCTCCAGGGTGTATTCCCGCCTTGTGTCCAATGATTCCAGGTAGGCTCTGGACCCACCGCGACCCTGAACTGGATAAGGGTTACAGATAATGAATGAATGAATGAATAAGAAAGTAACTTATGTCTCTGTAAGAAATCGTGCATTACCCACCTCTGAAAAACACGCAGTCAAATGTTGCTGACCACACTGAGGAAACCTGACAGTTAACCACATGAGATCTTTTTGAAAGCCAGTCAATGCAATATTGAAGGCTTATCCCAAGAAAATCTTGTTTTAAAACATTTTTACAGCTTAAAATCTCCACGCTGCAGAGAGTTTTACCAAACCTGCATTTTGACTGAGCTACAGAAGTACACAGGAGGTCAGAACACAAAGCAAAAAACATGTTCTCAAAAAGATCCACATGTGTGGATGGGGCCTAAACACTTATGTAAAAGTTTGACCACAGTAAACGATGCTACGCTTCACTGCTAAAAATGCATCAAACAAGTCCTGAGCCTCAGGTACAACTCGCCAGATACTGAGATATTATAATGCATATTATTGTGTCCCGATGGGATGGTTGTGTAACACTGCCATGCTCACAGCTGCTTATCCTGGCAAATGCACTGAAAATCCAAAGTGGTATTTTTAGACATGCGCACACACAGGTCTTTTCACTCTTCCCACACAGCCCTGTCTAGGCCTGAGGGCCTGGATGTGGAGGTGGAGTGACTGAAGGAGAGAGAGAGAGAGAGAGAGAGAGAGAGAGAGAGAGAGAGAGAGAGAGAGAAACAGAATGATGGCAAGACATTGCAAGATTCTGCAAAGACTTAATGTATGGGTTTGGTCTCAAAAGAAAGCAAAGAAAAAGAAGGGCTGATCTGGGCATCTGTTTCTCCACTGGAGCTGATCACCAGGGGAGCAACCCAAAATGTCCAAGCCCCAGCGCTCCCCAGCTCACTCTTGCATGAGCTCCCTAGTCCTGAATTGCATTAAGGCACTGGCAAACTCCCCCTTGGAGTTACAGAAGAAAAAGCACAGAGAATTCCCTTCAAACTTTCGGGGAACCTCCCTGAGCGCCTGAGTGATCCAGGAAAAAAAAAAACAAAACAAAAAAAAACATGGCAGTCCAAGAGTCTGTTTCTGCTTAGTAAGTATTGTAAGACTCATGATATGCCTTGCATTTAATTTGTGGAAAAGTGGTCAATGACCAAGGCAAAAGCATGCATTGGCAAAGATTGGTCAAAGCATTAGTGTGATCTTAAATGTAATTTGCTAAATTTTCTCTTCACCCCAAACGTAGCCAAGACACGTTTGGTGTCCAAAGTGTGAGTGTTAGGTTTTGTACCGGGGCTACAGATCTAATGTTAGTTTTGCAACAAGTAATGGACTCCTAAACACTACCATTCTAATTCAGGCTCCAAGACCAGCTGCTACTACACTTTTTAGCTTTTAGCAAAGAAACAAACACAAACACACATGTGTTTCTTTGTGTATATATATACAGTTTTGTTTTTTTTACATCTGTGAGGAGTTGGTGTGTTCCTTTCATGGTCCAAAAAACACATGTTGGTAGGTGGATTGATGACTCAAAGTGTCCATAGGTGTGAGTGTGTCACCCTACAAAGGACTGGCGCGCCCTCTAGGGTGTGTTCCTGCCTTGCACCCAGTGATTCAGGGTAGGCTTCAGGCCCACCACTACAGACAATGAATCAATATATTTACATATTTGAGAAATAGGGCGACCAGGTGACACAACAGGTAGTGTTCGGGGCTTGTGGGTTTCCTCCGGGTGACTGTCTGTGAGGAGTGTGGTGTGTTCTCCCTGTGTCTGCGTGGGTTTCCTCCGGGTGACTGTCTGTGAGGAGTGAGGTGTGTTCTCCCTGTGTCTGCTTGGGTTTCCTCCGGGTGACTGTCTGTGAGGAGTGTGGTGTGTTCTCCCTGTGTCTGCTTGGGTTTCCTCCAGGTGACTGTCTGTGAGGAGCGTGGTGTGTTCTCCCTGTGTCTGCATGGGTTTCCTCCGGGTGACTGTCTGTGAGGGGTGTGGTCTAAAAACTCACTTATACAAACTTGCTTTCGAATAGTGAGAGACTGTGGTAATGAGGTGTTTCTATGGTCGTTTGATTTATGTCTTATCTGTGGTTTATATCTTGTTACTTATTTTAATATATGTTATTTATCTGATTTCTTTTACCTGTGTTTTGGTTGTGTGTATGCATGTGAAGTCATTAACTATTTGTATGTACAGCACTTTGGTGAACAGGTTGTGTAAAGGGTGCTTTATAAATAAACTTTACTTACTTACATAATCGAATGTGTCCCTAGGTGTGAGTGTGTGAGTGAATGGGTGGGTGTGTGTTGCCCTGTGAAGGACTGGCGCCCCCTCTATGGTGCGTTCCAGTGTTCTTGCGCCCAGTGATTCTGGGTGGGCTCTGGACCCACCGTGACCCTGAACTAGCAACTAGCGGTTACAGACAATGAATGAATAAATAAATGAATGAGATATTAATTCGTTTAACACCACAAGACAGCACCAATCACTTCCTAAACAGTCCCGGTCAGAATGACCGGCTTCAGCACCTATTGCTTTAAATGAGAAGGAGCCACAGTTCAGTTCAGCACAAGACTCCGGAAGTGAGGACTGTGGAGCAGACACTCTTGTTTTTAGCCTTAGTTCTTGTATTTCACTATGTACGCCTTGGTAGGAACTCCAGACCCCAAATGCATTTGCAAATGCACTGATAAAGCAAATTTGTTTCATAATATGATCCCTTTACACATGCCGTTTGGATGATGCTAATTGGCATACGCTTCTATGTGTAAGTTACAATACCCTAGTTGCAGTGCAATACAAAAGAAGCAGTGTTGGCTCCCAAACATGCCTTGGCTAGTTGACTACATTAGGGTTTTACAATAAGAGGAAAAAACATGGCAACTTGGTGAGCTTGTTATTAGAACTAAGTGCTAAGACATGCAAAAAGCAGTTGTGAGCAAAAATGTGGGGTTCACATTTCACACACAATAATTAAGATTAGAATATCTGATCCCGGTTCAGGCTGCGGGAGATGAATGTAACTGAAGTCGTCTCTGAGAGTTATAACATGTCAACGAGACTTAGTTCTGAATCCAGATTTCCTGAGGGAGTTTTGGCAGAAGAACCCACGGTGCCTCTCCGATGTTTATTACCACTTTTCCCATGCTTATTATGGCACTCACATCCAGTATAGAAGGTGGATTCTGGCACTTCTCATCAAGGGAAAATTTAAGCAAAGTTTGTGAATCACCTGTCTATTTTACAGACAGCAGCACATAAATCTGAGAAACCTGAATCCAACGCAAAGAAGCTTTTATTTCTTTGATCATCCTTGAAGGGAAGGAACAGAATAGCTTTGCCCACAACAAAGAGCATATTATATACAAATGTTTAGTAACACTTTAAAATACAACGGGCAGACAATGCAATGTACTACAGCAGCTCTACACACTTGGAGGAGAATGCTAGTTATGCATCTATTATTTGATTTGAATCAAAATATTGCAAATTGTACTGAAGCCAGTATAAACACACATTAAAAGTAACTGTTACATCTAGCCCTTACTTGTTTCAAACTGAAGCTGTCTATCTTTGCTTCTCATAATGGCTTCATACTAATCTCAACATGTCATTTTTTAGTTGTTTTTTTTTAACGTGAGTTGGAAACAGTACAACTTTAAAGCCAACGTGACTTTGTGTATTTATGTGTGTGTGTGTGTGTTTATAAATGTTCAGCTGTTGAGCTATTAGTGAATAACCCTCTTTTAAAAAGTGTGGGGCTGTTTATTCTTTGGAAAATGTCTGCAGTATTAGGAAGTGAGATGAAAGCAGCAAATGTTATATATTTAGAGACAGGCGTTTTAGTATGAGTCAAAACCTATCCAGTGTGTCTCTCTTTCATACACACACTCACATCTCCGCGGTCAACATCAAACCCATTTGCGGTTGCTTTAGTTCGTTTATCACAAGTCACACTCTTATAGCTTCTATAAAAATGTATTTAGTACACTAAAATATCCAATAATAACCCTTCTGTATGGTATGTAATATGTTTAGGACATGGTATGTCTTCCATATCTCACATAAACACAATGGAATAGAGTGAAAAAAGAACCAGTAAACCCCACTGGCCATTTTTAGCTGGCCTAATACCAAAGACTTGTACTCACTTGTAATGCAAGTCGTATCTGCATAGATGTAAGATACATTTGAATGTTTTTCAATTAGGACTCGGTGATATGGAAAAAAAACAATAAATCATAAGTTTAGTAATAGTTTGATTTACTGTGCTGCTCTAAGTGCAATTAAACAGGACTAATTATGCTCTTTTTAAATGAAGGAGGCAAAGTTGTGTACGTACTGACAACACCCTTGTTATGATCATAAAATCATACTGTGAAATAATGTGGTGTAATTTTTCATACTCCAAATCCCTATACAGTAGCACAATACACTACACTAATACTTTATGTAATGAAAGATAAGGCCACTCCTGTCCAAACGAGTTTTAAAAAAAACATGAAAAATAACAAAAAATATTTCGCCTTTCAAAACATATTACGGGGGATCCTCGACTTATGACGCTGATCCGTTCCTACGTCGCATCGTAAACCGATTTTCGGTGTAAGTCGGAACATACGTACATACTGTACGTAAATAACATACTGTAAGCACTGATCCTATTCTAACACCTATCCTCCTCAGTCCCGAACCGCGTAACCGTGTATTCTTCCACCGCGCACACTAAACACGAAGTTCGCGTTATGACCTTTATGACGCAAAACCACTTAAGTCGAAACAAGGCTTTATACAGTAAATGGGAGATGTGTCGTAACCACGAAACATCGTAACTCGGGACTGACGTAACCCGAGGACCTCCTGTACTTTAAAAAGGATTGTGTATATTATTATTATAAGCCCTTCAAAAGGCTCTCAAATGGTCAAAAAAAATCATTAAGCTAATTTCTTTTTGCTACCTATGCTATGCACATTAGACAACGAGGCAGCGGATACCAGCTGGAACCTACTTCACACACTAGTTTAGTGTGTTATCCATCACAGACAAAAGAGGAACAGGACATAGAGTTGCCCTTTGGTGCACCACAAAGTGATCTAGTGCCCCTAATACAGCAGCTGACAGTTGACATAAGCCCCTAGGACAGTTAGCTACGGTTAATGTTTTACAAGGAAGTCATAGATTAACCCACTTGTGTGTGCATCTGTTAGTCATAAGGAAATAAGTCGTGGGGGAATAAGAACTGCTAAAGCGAGGTGATTTGTATATTTAAAATAGATAGCATGTGTCACTGTTAGCACTGTGACTGTTACGTACACTGGTCCACCTGCAACTTAGCAAGGTTTAGCACCGCACAGATCAGCGTAATAGTCCACCGACATGCACAATAAAACCTCAAGTTTAAAATTAGACCCTGCAACGTACACTAGAGAGTACTATACGCTCCCTATATACATCAGAGACCAATTAAAGGCAGAATACTGCAGATGCTAATTTACGGCTGGTAAAAAAAAATGAATTTTTCATGCAAGCTATTAGCGCACTGCACCATAAACCGCAGCCCAAATGAATCAGTGGATTCATCGGAGCGTGTGTGTGCCATTTTAGGGATAAGTACTACACCCTAAGTACAAAACTTTGCCGGAGGCTGTGAACTATCAAGAGACAAATTTGTCTGTAATCATAGTCTAAATCTAATCAAGCACTTGTATAATGTTTACAGTGATTGGCATGAGCTCTATAATGTTATGACAGTGTGAATGTATACCATAATCCTCTCCAGATGTGTTCCAAGGTATATCCTCACTGTCTCGTTCATTTTATATAATATTAATGAAAAAAAACAAAAAACAAACAAACAAAAAAAAAACATTAGCTTATCAAAAACGAAGCCTTCCATTCCGCTAACTAATGAAGCAGTGTAAATCACATCCTTGTTATTTCTGGGTTTGAACTCCAGGCTGCAGGTGAGGTAACAGCATGGGGATTGGGATTGGGGTGTTACATAATACAGGTAGCCAGTGACCTGTCAAACAAAAGACTGGGGTTACAATAAGTGGCTAAGGTGCCCAGCACACATTTAAAAGTCTTAAACACTAACACAGCACCACTACATCAGTGTAACTGCAGAGCTGAGAATGTTCCACCGCCCAAATCATACCTGCTCTGTGGAGCTTCGGCTAGGGGTTCTGACTATTGTAGGGTGAAACACCAGTCGGTCATTGTAGAACTGCAGAGTGCTCCTGTTTGGTCAGTGGCGCTGAGAGGATCGAGGAGGTGATCATAATATTATGGCTGATCAGTGTATTGTGGGATACTTCATGATGAATGCAGTAAAGGAAACGCTCCAAATGCACGTATACATTAACGTTTATCGTCTTTTGCAAAGCTGCTGTTTTGGAGATAAGGCTGTGACGGTATCCAATGTTAAAGGAATGGCATAATGAAAGTAATGTGTTTCTAACAAAAAGAAAGAGAGAACGTTTAGAGCGAGTGTTTTGGAGTGAGCCCTTTTAAGTTCTAAGTGTTATGTATAATGGTTTTCAGCTCTTAAGATTCCTAGACTGGGTGTATTGTGGTACGCTAGACTGTGGTTGTTTTGTTTCAAAGCTCTTTTTTCTTTTGCTTCATATGTAATTTCTGTCCTAGGGTCATTCAATCACTAAAGCAACACTATAATTCCTTCCATAATAATGAGCACACTTTAGGGGTCGGAAGGTTACTTGCTGATTGGGTGGAATTTGTCCCTAATTGAGGTTTCTGGACGCAGTTCGTCCTGTTCTTCAAACCAAGTCAAGGTCGGGTTAGTGACTTTTTGGTGAGTGATTTTTTATTGCAAATATAGTAAGAACGTACATAATCAAAAAGTACTCTTCGGTTCCTCACACCCACTCAAGGCCAGGTTGTTGATTATATTACAGGCATAGGGCCAATGTATAACATTACTACAGATGCTCAGGTTGTTGTTTTTTTAACTATCCCTCCCCTCCCCCGACTGGCTGTGGGCCCAACTGTTCCCGACGTTCGTGGACTGGTCTTACTCAGAGAGAACACCAACCCAAAAATGGCCTCAAACCCCATTCAAGGTCAACGATCTTCATCTTTATCCAAGAAACTTTAACTCACGGCTCCAGATTAACTCCAAAGATATCCACACAGCCTCTGTAATGATGAAGTGGTGATGTACAGTGCAATATTGCACTCGCAGATCCCCTCCTTCCTCCCACTGTCCTTGTCTCAGGTATTTGACCTCTACCATGATCCTGAGCAACTCCGGACTGTGGAAAATATTTTTGAAAGGTGGGGCCAGGCTCTGTACACCTCCTCCATCCCTCACACACACACACACACACACACACACACACACACACACACACACACACACAAATCTCCCTAATCCACATTAGGTTAAGTCTATGTCACCTTGCATGTTGCAATCAATGCATTCCCAGGCTTTGACTTCTTTTGTGTCCTACCAATGTCTTAGAGAACTACACAGCAGAGCTCAAGCCTGCCATTTATTTATGGACCATTAGAGTGGATCTTTTATAGACAGTGTTTTAAAACTCCAACAGAGGTGCTGTGCCTGATCCACTAGTACCAGCACAACACATGCTAGCACACTACCACCTCATCGGTGTCACGGCAGAGCTGAGAATGATCCAGCGGTCAAATCATACCTGCTCTGTGAAGTGTACAACAAGGTGAAAGGGGGCTAAGAAAGTATGCAGAGCAACAGGCAGGCTAGTCTGATCAACAACAAAGTGCAGTACGGACAGTGGAGCTGATAAAATGGAAGCTACTTGTTACTGTTACCTAAGCAGCCAGTTTGGCCTTTGTTGTTTAATGGCTGTAAACGTAAACAAAAAAGACAATTAAACTGTTGGTCATAACTGTTTCTATGGCAACGACTCAGGCCAGGAATAATGCCACAGGCTTTTTAACCCCTTGCTTCAAAATATATAATAGTTATCAGACAGAATATGAAAACATTCCCAGTCCAGCCCACCCTCCATTAGGCTGAGCTGTGTCAGGAAGCTGTCAGAAATGAGCTTAAGCCATAATTCAACGAGTTTGCAGCAGATAATTGTGACTTTTCACATTTTCCTGCTTTTTCCACAGTACACTGAAATGGACCAGAACTAAGCTGTTGTCTCCCAAAGGGAATATTTTACATGTTTAAATTTAATATGAGTGAGTGAGTGAGTGTGTGTGTGTGTGTGTGTGTGTGCATGCACATTATTCCTTTGAGATTTTACACTGATAAGCAAACGTATCCCCAATGTCAAACACTGTACGTGTGTGTGTGTGTGTGTGCCCATACATAATCAAAGAGCAATCTGCCTCTTGTTCAGACGAGAACCACTCATGTCACATGCTCTTCCTCTGAGACTGACACCATAATGCAGTTGCTTCCATTCATTCCTTTAATCAGTAGTTACCTGTACATCCAGCATTAGAGGGGTTAGGATACTGATGTCTGCAGTATCGGAAAGTGCTTTACCACTCCACAGAATCCAGTTCTCTACTGCACAGACAAATACCGGGGGGCTTTATACACCTCAAGATGGAAGGAATAAACTTCCCAGCTCATTTACATTTTATCAATAACTTGCTTAAGTCAATCACAGTGCTGATGGGGGAGTGATCACAAAAGCTGAAGATTGAGAATGTATTTTTTTCATTATTTATAACATCACCATAGTGTAAAATATATATTTTGTAATAAAGTATATATACATTTATGTGTAGAACTGATGCCTGGAAATGTCTCTTCTCTCAGTTCTCTCTGCAGACGATGTGTCACTGGTCACTGAGTGTGTTCATTCACTCGGGAGCCCTGCCGTCTGGGTAATGTCCACCCACCTCTGTGTGTGTGTGTATGATTCAGCTCATGCTCATACTTGCTCAGAAAGACACACACACACATACATAGAAGCAAGCGTCTACAGAAAATCGGATGAACACACACAAAAAATTACATAAATCCAATTCCTTGACAATCTACATCCTATACCAGCCAAAACCGACAGTGCATGGATACATTATACCTGGAAATACATTCACTGCATCTATTCACATCATTTCAGGCCCATAATCTCATCAAGAAGAGTAATTATACTGTCAGAGAATGAAAGCTACTTTAACAGTACAGCAGTTCCCAATAGAGAACATTACCTGAAGCCTTGACAGTTATACAATGGTATGGAAGCATTTGTTATTATACTGTAAATGTAATATATACTTACTGACTGGCTGCTTTGTTCGAAACACCTATAACACCTATAGTACCGTGCACCATTTTAAAAACACCATTGATTTCTAGTCCAAACAGCTATTAAGTGCAACTTATCCATGTTCGACGAGTTCTTTTATTAATGAATTCATTCATATTCTGTTCAGGGTTTGGTCGGGAGTTACTGGGTGCAACGCCCTGGACACTGCGATCGTAAACAACATCCAAGCGTTCCTCTTTTAGAGAAGGAGGAACGTGCACTTTTGCTTCAGACCTGTGCAGTGCTCCTGCCCAATCTGTGGTGAGACACTCATTGCTATGGGTTTGAAAGGAGGTGTAGATGTGTGAAGAGAAAAGGAAAGCACAAAGAATAAGAACATTTCAAAACCTCCCCAACTTCTGCGACTGAACTTTTGAGGTGTGAGAAATTGCCGGCACAAGTTGATAAAGTTTGAGTTCTATTAACAGCAATGGGTGTACATCAGAAGTGCTGTCACTGTGACAACACAGGAGGTGGGGTAATGCAGGGGTAAGGCAGATTTTAAGCCACCGTTACTGAACCCTTAAAAGGGCACAGGAAAAGGTAGCAAGGGAACGAATCCGGCAGAGCACTTATTCACCACCCCCTGGAAACCCTTGGTTGTGAATAATGCCCTGCCCAAGTAAACAAACAAAACACACATTCACACACACAAAACAACCCCAAATTAACAAAAGTGCAGCTGCTGAGCATGCTGGGAGCTCCCCGCTGCCAGTTCCCCCAGCCCCTCCCATTCTAGGCACCACCACAATATTACATTCAGTAATTTAACATTCCATTCAATATGGGCCTTTTTGATTTTGACTTGTGATTTGAGGTTGCCATTAACTAGTTTTCATTTCTGAACCAATGATGCTGTTGGCTGGATATGTTTACGTGCTGAACAGTTCTCAGGAGCTAGGAGACGGGCTCCAGTCAGTACAGAGTGTGCCGACATGTTGGCGGTTTCTAATAAAGTGGCCAGTGAGTAAATACTCAATTAGACGTTTTCTTATAAACTAGCTTCTGTGTCTAAATTTACTGACCGTCTATAAAAGCAGAACCTATAATTTCACTAGGGTAGCATTCCCTTTCAGGTGACAAGAAAGGGCGGAACCAGATAAACCATGGACATGGATGATAGATTAAGTCACGAGGACGCTAAATTACCGCCTGTGGTTCATCAATTTATTTAATGTCCATGACTGGGCTGTGTAATTGTGAAACTACGGCTCAGCGTGCACCTACCCCACCCTTTTCTATCATTACCCCCCACTCCACTAACACTTAAGGGACAATCACCATGGGAACGGTTTACATGCTCCAGCGTGTTGTCAAGGAGACCCCGGCTGAGAGGATAATAGACTCCGCTGGCCCTCCTGCCTCTCGGCTCTATTCAGCAGACGCTCTTATTGATGATGGAACACGCAGACACGCACGCATGCGCACACAGGTGCAGACATTCAGTGTGAATGGGAAATCCAGACATTCATGAACAGCTACTGTACAGCTTTTATGGCTTCGATGATAATTAATGAATGCTTCTCTATAAAGTCTAGCACGGAAACATGGAGGCCGAATGAATACTAACCATTCTGATGTCGACTTGTATGTGGAGTCATTTCTGTGCTGAAACATTTTTAAAAAATGAGGGTAAAAGTATTTTTATTTTTGTTTGTTTTACACTTTCTCCACTGGCTCAAACCTTAAAGCAAAAAAAATCTTCAAAATGACTGCAATATTAAATTACTACAATGAAAACAATGTGATTCGGGGTGCTTTGATGTGATATGGTTCACTGTAGGGAAAAGGGGTCATACCTCACCTGGGTAAGCAGACCACACTAAACCAATAAGTGCTTGGGTAAGTCTTGGAATTGTAAGTGGTTTTGGAAAAGAGCATCTACCAAATGCTGCAAATGTATCTACAGTGCAAAGACATTTCATTTGCTGTTCAAAAATCATTCATTCATTATCTGTAAGCGCTTATCCAGTTCAGGGTCGTGGTGGGTTCGAAGCCTGCCCGGAATCACTGGGCGCAAGGAAGGAGTACGCCCTGGAGAGGGCACCAGTCCTTCACGGAGCGACACACACTAACACCTACGGACACGTTTGACTCTCCACACTCCTCACACCACACTCCTCACAGACAGTCACCCAGAGGAAACCCACGCAGACACAGGGAGAACACACCACACTCCTCACAGACAGTCACCCGGAGGAAACCCACGCAGACACAGAGAGAACACACCACACTCCTCACAGAGTCACCCGGAGGAAACCCACACAGACACAGGGAGAACACACCACACTCCTCACAGAGTCACCCGGAGGAAACCCACACAGGCACAGGGAGAACACACCACACTCCTGGCGGGACTCGAACCCACAACCTCCAGGACCCTGGAGCTGTGTGACTGCAACACCTACCTGCTTCCGTTTATTAATTATTTAAATTCCTTATTTTATTTTGTATCTAAGTTTATATGCTTACATTATATTTAGTGGCTGCAAGGCACTTTATTGTATATTTGTCAGCGTTTTGCAAATGCCTTTCTGAGGCACTGGACGGCAGGATATCTTAGGATTCATTATTCCGATGTTGTTAAATTTCGGTTTGGAGTGCTGCCACTGTGAATGAAAGATGCTATAAAAATAAACTTGTCTTGCTTTGCCTTGCCTCTAACCATATTCATTTATGCAGTAAATTTCTGTACGGCAGCTTTTATGTCTGGATTTTATACATGTAATGTGCTTAATTCATCAACATTTCCCTATTACATAAAAAAGACTTTAGAAATGAAAAGTAAGGGGACATTTGTTGTTAAGTAATAAGTATATACCACCCTTCTATCTGCGGTCAAACTTTATCGCACTTTCTTCTTCATGAAGAATGGTCCTGTGCAGATCTTCATTAAACAAACACCAATAAAACTACAGACAATTGCTGAATTTGAAACTCTTAGCTCTGTAAACACCCTTGAAGCTCTCTGCTATTGTATTAAACTCTGAGCGCACTCTATGGCCCTGACTTTGTGAGTTAATTGCAGGAGAGAGCAGCCAGTGATTGCACTGGAGGGCCTTATTAACAGCTCCACCAATCAGACTCCCGCTAGCTCGTCTTCATTTGAATATAATGACTACATGCTAATGAGGGCTGCAATTATAAGAACCGCTGCTTGTGGGACGAGGTTCACAATCAGATGCTCGCGCACTTATGCATAATTCAAAGACCTCGTGGTATTACATTGTCTTCAGAAGTTCCTTTTTTGTCACTATTAATCTCCTACAGAACGCAAGGGCGGGGAAAAGCCTTGATTAATTCATAACTGTCTGCTTCAGTAGTCGTAACTGACTCCTGGAGTCCTCTGAGTGGAAAAGGCTCTTTAAAAACTAGTCTAATTAGCCATATCGGTAGTTATTGGTATATACTGCATACCGATCAATAAAAATGACAACGATAAAATTTGTATGCAGTCATATTTTAGAACTATTCCTTTTGACAGTGGCCGTGTGTTCAGACTGAATCATTTTTTTTCCTTGTTGTTAAATATATTTAATAGTGGATGACCTGCCTGTTCAGTACCATTCACATAATGTGCCTCTATATAAGTGTATATGATTTACAAACCTGGAAGTGGGACTGGATATATTCATATATTCTGTGGATGAGCAGAATTGAACATAATAGAACATAGATTGAAATGCTATTTTAATTGCTTTATTTAGTTAAGAGACCCTATTATTATTATTATTATTATTATTTGGAGAGTAAACGGCCTCAGAAACAAGGAGGGTAGCAATGCAGCTACGAAAGTAGACCATCTATGAAAACAGCCCTATACAAAGTGATGTGGACAGTCTGTTATTCTCTGTGCTTCATGAATCATATCTGCCCACTGAATCACAGCCCTAACCAGGGTACATTTCTTCTGCATGATGAGAGATGGAACTAGGTCTTACACAGTAGAAAAGGAATATATTAATACATTATACAGAGTCATATGCATTTAGGGCTGGTATATTTCTTTTATTTATTTATTTTTATTTTTTTTGGTGTCAGCATGTGCGCTGTTCTTCAGCACCACTGGCTTAGCACGAGCTGAAAGGATTCAACAGTTTCTAACACAAATGTCTGAACTCTATGTCCTTAAACCAGAATCCTTGTATAGGTGTTAAATCCAGGATCATTTTAAACTTATATTTAAAGCTAGAGTGCTGTTCAACTAACAAACCCGATCTAAAACGAGGGCATTATTGTGAGTGGATGAAGTTGGTATGTTCTGGCTGTATGTGCTATGACTGAATGTGAAGTATATAAATCACATGAAGTGCAGCAGAAACGGTCCTGTTTGGTATCTAAAAAAACTGGACCTGTTTGTCCACTACACGTTTGGTCAAACTACATGTATGTGTATTTGTTTGTTGATTTCCCTTGTTGTGTTTTTGTTGATTGTTCAAATAATAAAATAAAACTTAAAAATGCACGGGTTTACAACGTCAGACAATACGATACAATACAGCAGCAATATGTTATCAACAAACATGAAACATATATACAGTCAAAGCATTAATGACCTGCTTGTCCATGCAGTACCATCGTTCTTCAATTACGACACTGTCCAATGAGGCCCTGACCACTGAATAGGAATTTGAAAACTGGTTAACAAAGTATGCAGAACAAACACATGGACTATAAATGGCACCTACATGGTCAGTGGATTTGAGCAAATGGGAAATGAGTGTAGAAGCTCACTGTGGTATCACATAAATGTAATGGATGATGGGTTGAAACCTTATTAACAAACCCCGCAGGATATAGTTAGTTATTTCCCACTGACACATCTAAATAAAAATGTCCAAATGTGGCACCTGACTCCATCAGTTTAAACTGGATTCTCAGTTCACAGTTTATGTAGAGTCACTAATTTTAATAATTAATAATAATAAAAAAAAAAACCCCAGAGGAACCATTGTGTGGTTGTAATGACAGGAGGACCGTAGAAATCGCTGAACTGGACAATGACCAATCAGATCCGTTTAAATCGTTAAATACACACTTGAATAAATAATTAATTAAATAAAACCAATAAATAAATAAATAAATATATAAATAAAATAAATAAATAAATAATTAAATAAAACCAATGAATAAATAAATAAATATTATGTAAATCCCACTGACCTTTGTGAGAGCTGGGGAGTCTGTGGAACCTGTTTTGTTGTCCTCTCTGTAATGTTGAAATGCCGGACACACTGTTGCCCATGTCTGATGTTTTTTCTGGTTATTCCAGATGTTTACTCCAAGCTTCCAGAACCTTCGTGCTACAGTGACAAACAGTGACAGTGTTTTAGGCTGTTTCTGCCGAGTATAAACCCAGCAGTGTCGTTACAAAGACGATAAAAAAAAAAAAAAAAACCAAAGAAATGTAGTGTCGCCTGTGGAGCGTCATCCAAAGAGGACACCAGCTGTGCTGAGGCGCGCTCGAGCGGCAGGGCAACCGCTGAGGACCTTCAAGGAAAAGACGAGAAACGAGGAAATAAATGCACTCCAACACTGTTGTGGTGGCACTTTTCCTCAGGGAACAGCGTTTTTCGGCGGTTATGGTCGTGTTTGAGTGTGTTTTGAGAGAAGGACAGTGCCACTCAGTTGTCGTGTATGAGTGACTCGCTTCACGCGTGTTCACGAGTGAAAATCCCCTCAGAATCCACACAGCTCCGCTTTGATAGGCGCATCCTACTGATCTGATAATCCCCACAGCCTGGCACACGGCTCAGCCTTACTCGACTCTAGCACAACAATTTATACACGTTTCATCCACAAGAGTACATGTACTAATCAGTAAACAGATGGACTATGTATACAATTCTGTGGTGGTACCCTCAAGTGCCATTAATTAGGGAAGGTAGCTGTATCACATTTTACACAGTCATACAATACATTGCCAGCTTCGTTGTGTCTAAACGACTGCCCAGACTGCCCCATGTAGTTCATCTCTTGCACTGCATGCTTATTTGCCCCCTTTCACCCTGCTTGACAATGGTCAAAACCCTCACGGGACCACCACAGAGCAGGGATGATTCAGCTAACGTAGTGGTGGTGCGTTAGTGTGTGTTGTGTTGGTACAAGTGGATCAGACACATCCACGCTGCATGAGTTTTCAAACACCGCTGTCCACTCCATTAGACACACCTACCTTGTTGCTCCACATCTGAGCTGTAAAGACAAGGTCATCTGTTGCTGCACAGTTTGTGTTGGTCGTCCTCTACTCCCAAATTGCACCTGCTCTGTGGTGGTCCTGACCATTTATGCGCAGGTTGGAAGGTGGCTAATAAAGCATGCAGAGCAACAGATGGACTACAGTCTGTTATTGTAGAACTACTAAATGCTCCTCTGTGGTCAGCGAAAGTGGGAGGATGGACAGTGAGTGTAGAAACAGGGTGAGCGTGATATTCTGATATAACTATGTAATATAACAGTAGATTTGCAAGTTGCATTGATATTATACTCCCTTTTTTAAGTCCAGGCTTTTTAATTTATTTTTTCTATTCATGAAAATGTACAAGTATTCAACTTTTCCTCCGGAAAAAGAAAACAAAGTAAAACCTTTGAGGTAAACAACTAGTCCTTAAGCCTATGTTTACCTCTGACTTTTCTAAGGATTATATATAAAGGGGTATTTTTATTATTATTTTTAACTTTAATAAGTGTCCTGCAGTCACACTCTTAATTCAGGGGAAGGGCATGTCCTCTGAGACCAATACCACTGCATCTTTTCCAATTGTGGCTAAAGAAACATCACAGGCAGCTTAGATGGGGGCACTAACTGACAACCATGTTGGCCTGCATCACACTGAGATATAAGGGAGAAACTGAAAGCTGTCCTATCTGTCTAGAGAGAGCATGGAGACCTAAATAGGTGAGATGATAAATCGTGTTAGTTTTATCCACTTTTAGAAGACTGTAAATGGCAAGGGGCAGCACGGTGAATCAGCAGGTAGGTGTTGCAGTCACACAGCTCCAGGGACCTGGAGGTTGTGGGTTCGTATCCCGCTCCGGGTGACTGTCTGTGAGGAGTGTGGTGTGTTCTCCCCGTGTCTGCGTGGGTTTCCTCCGGGTGACTGTCTGTGAGGAGTTTGTAGTGTTCTCCCTGTGTCTGCGTGGGTTTCCTCCGGGTGACTGTGAGGAGTGTGGTGTGTTCTCTCTGTGTCTGCATGGGTTTCCTCCGGGTGACTGTGAGGAGTGTGGTGTGTTCTCTCTGTGTCTGCGTGGGTTTCCTCCGGGTGACTGTCTGTGAGGAGTGTGGTGTGTTCTCCCTGTGTCTGTGTGGGTTTCCTCCGGGTGACTGTCTGTGAGGAGTGTGTAGTGTTCTCCCTGTGTCTGCGTGGGTTTCCTCCAGGTGACTGTCTGTGAGGAGTGTGGTGTGTTCTCTCTGTGTCTGCGTGGGTTTCCTCCGGGTGACTGTCTGTGAGGAGTGTGGTGTGTTCTCCCTGTGTCTGCGTGGGTTTCCTCCGGGTGAATGTCTGTGAGGAGTGTGGTGTGTTCTCTCTGTGTCTGCGTGAGTTTCCTCCGGGTGACTGTCTGTGAGGAGTGTGTAGTGTTCTCCCTGTGTCTGTGTGGGTTTCCTCCGGGTGACTGTCTGTGAGGAGTGTGGTGTGTTCTCCCTGTGTCTGTGTGGGTTAACTCCGGGTGACTGTCTGTGAGGAGTGTGGTGTGTTCTCCCTGTGTCTGCGTGGGTTTCCTCCGGGTGACTGTCTGTGAGGAGTGTGGTGTGTTCTCTCTGTGTCTGCGTGGGTTTCCTCCGGGTGACTGTCTGTGAGGAGTGTGATGTGTTCTCCCTGTGTCTGTGTGGGTTTCCTCCGGGTGCTCCGGTTTCTCCCACAGTCCAAAAACACACGTTGGAAGGTGGGTTGGCGACTCAAAAAAGTGTCACACGGTTACAGATAATGAATGAATGAATGAATGTAAATGGCAGGATTTTATGGATGCACAGAGTAGCAGGGACGACGTGTTTATTCTGACTTCTTGATAACATATACCCACTGCTCATGAATATAACCTGTAATTAATTGAAAAAAAAAGTACATAGTTTTTTAAAAACACAGAAAAACAAATTAATATTAGGAAATATTTCCAGAAGAATGAGTCAGAAGTATTCTTGTCAGATATAAAATACTCCTGTACACACAGTTAAGACCACCAAGTGATGACTGGAGAGAAGGTCCATTAGTGTGAGGTTTTGGCCTCTTCAGAGTCCAGATTTATACCTCATTGAGAACATCTGGTCTCACATTAACTACAAATTACCCGAACAGAATTTTTCCACTGCTGACCAACGGTAGGAGTCCACTCCAACAGAACACAGCAACACTGACACATCCAGGATACAATGCTGTTTTTAAAAACAATAGACCGTTTAATATATCCCACTAAATTATTTTACCTATTTAAAATTATAGCTTGCCCATCACAGGGCTACACATCATGCAGAACATCTAGATTTAGACAAACAACAAAATCAACCTCATTTCATGTGGCTGTACTGTGTAAACACTGCAGGATATGTGTTGTTTATTAGGAAGCCCAGCAAATACATTCTCTGGTTCTCTCTCTGGATTAGAAATGGCCTTTTACAGTTTTTTGCAATGGTAAAAAGCCACTCACTGTATTTATATTTTAAAAGAAAACGACAACAGAGTTATGACCTTGGTGGGTTGTTCAGAAATTCCAGAATAACAAACTGAATAGTTTCATGCCTTTAAAACTTACAACACAAAGGTTTGTACTTGATAATGTTATGAATACACTTCCTGACTCCCATCAACTCACAATACAACACTCATTTAAATCGATAAGAGTTATAAGATAAAACTTAAGACAAACATTTTTAACATAAAACTACATACCACTTATTCATTCATTGTGTGTAAGTGCTTATTCAATTCAGGGTCGCAGTGGGTCTGGAGACTACTTGGAAGCCTACCCTGAGGAAACCCACACAGACACAGAGAGAACACACCACACTCCTCACAGACAGTCACCGGGAGGAAACCCACGCCGACACAGGGAGAACACACCACACTCCTCACAGACAGTCACCCGGAAGAAACCCACACAGATACAGGGAGAACACACCACACTCCCCACAGACAGTCACCCGGAGGAAACCCACGCAGACACAGGGAGAACACACCACACTCCTCACAGACAGTCACCCGGAGAAAACCCACGCAGACACAGGGAGAACACACCACACTCCTCACAGACAGCCACCCGGAAGAAACCCACGCAGACACAGGGAGAACACACCACACTCCCCACAGACAGTCACCCGGAGGAAACCCACGCAGACACAGGGAGAACACACCACACTCCTCACAGACAGTCACCCGGAGAAAACCCACGCAGACACAGGGAGAACACACCACACTCCTCACAGACAGCCACCCGGAAGAAACCAACGCAGACACAGGGTGAACACACCACACTCCTCACAGACAGTCACCTGGAGGAAACCCACGCAGACACAGGGAGAACACACGACACTCCTCACAGACAGTCACCCGGAAGAAACCCACGCAGACACAGGGAGAACACACCACACTCCTCATAGACAGTCACCTGGAGGAAACCCACACAGACACAGAGAGAACACACCACACTCCTCACAGACAGTCACCCGGAGGAAACCCACGTCGACACAGGGAGAACACACCACACTCCTCACAGACAGTCACCCGGAAGAAACCCACACAGATACAGGGAGAACAGACCACATTCCTCACAGACAGTCACCCGGAGGAAACCCACGCAGACACAGGGAGAACACACCACACTCCTCACAAACAGTCACCCGGAGAAAACACACGCAGACACAGGGAGAACACACCACACTCCTCACAGACAGTCACCCGGAAGAAACCCACGCAGACACAGGGAGAACACACCACACTACTCACAGACAGTCACCTGGAGGAAACCCACGCAGACACAGGGAGAACACACTCCTCACAGCAAGTCACCTGGAAGAAACCCACGCAGACACAGGGAGAACACACCACACTCCTCACAGACAGTCACCCGGAGGAAACCCACGCAGACACAGGGAGAACACACCACACTCCTCACAGACAGTCACCCGGAGGAAACCCACGCAGACACAGGGAGAACACACCACACTCCTCACAGACAGTCACCCGGAGGAAACCCACGCAGACACAGGGAGAACACACCACACTCCTCACAGTCACCCGGAGGAAACCCACGCAGACACAGGGAGAACACACCACACTCCTCACAGACAGTCACCCGGAGGAAACCCACGCAGACACAGGGAGAAGACACCACACTCCTCACAGACAGTCACCCGGAGGAAACCCACGCAGACACAGGGAGAACACACCACACTCCTCACAGACAGTCACCCGGAAGAAACCCACGCAGACACAGGGAGAACACACCACACTCCTCACAGACAGTCACCCGGAGGAAACCCACGCAGACACAGGGAGAACACACCACACTCCTCACAGACAGTCACCTGGAGAAAACCCACGCAGACACAGGGAGAACACACCACACTCCTCACAGACAGTCACCCGGAAGAAACCCACGTAGACACAGGGAGAACACACCACACTCCTCACAGACAGTCACCTGGAGGAAACCCATGCAGACACAGGGAGAACACACCACACTCCTCACAGACAGTCACCTAGAGGAAACCCACGCAGACACAGGGAGAACACACTCCTCACAGCAAGTCACCCGGAAGAAACCCACGCAGACACAGGGAGAACACACCACACTCCTCACAGACAGTCACCCGGAGGAAACCCACGCAGACACAGGGAGAACACACCACACTCCTCACAGACAGTCACCCGGAGGAAACCCACACAGACACAGGGAGAACACACTCCTTACAGACAGTCACCCGGAAGAAACCCACGCAGACACAGGGAGAACACACCACACTCCTCACAGACAGTCACCTGGAGAAAACCCACGCAGACACAGGGAGAACACACCACACTCCTCACAGACAGTCACCCGGAAGAAACCCACGTAGACACAGGGAGAACACACCACACTCCTCACAGACAGTCACCTGGAGGAAACCCATGCAGACACAGGGAGAACACACCACACTCCTCACAGACAGTCACCTAGAGGAAACCCACGCAGACACAGGGAGAACACACTCCTCACAGCAAGTCACCCGGAAGAAACCCACGCAGACACAGGGAGAACACACCACACTCCTCACAGACAGTCACCCGGAGGAAACCCACGCAGACACAGGGAGAACACACCACACTCCTCACAGACAGTCACCCGGAGGAAACCCACACAGACACAGGGAGAACACACTCCTTACAGACAGTCACCCGGAAGAAACCCACGCAGACACAGGGAGAACACACCACACTCCTCACAGACAGTCACCCGGAAGAAACCCACGCAGACACAGGGAGAGCACGCCACACTCCTCACAGACAGTCACCCGGAAGAAACCCACGCAGAAACAGGGAGAACACACCACACTCCTCACAGACAGTCACCCGGAGGAAACCCACGCAGACACAGGGAGAACACACCACACTCCTCACAGACAGTCACCCGGAGGAAACCCACGCCGACACAGGGAGAACACACCACACTCCTCACAGACAGTCACCCGGAAGAAACCCACACAGATACAGGGAGAACAGACCACATTCCTCACAGACAGTCACCCGGAGGAAACCCACGCAGACACAGGGAGAACACACCACACTCCTCACAGACAGTCACCCGGAGAAAACCCACGCAGACACAGGGAGAACACACCACACTCCTCACAGACAGTCACCCGGAAGAAACCCACGCAGACACAGGGAGAACACACCACACTACTCACAGACAGTCACCTGGAGGAAACCCACACAGACACAGGGAGAACACACTCCTCACAGACAGTCACCCGGAAGAAACCCACGCAGACACAGGGAGAACACACCACACTCCTCACAGACAGTCACCCGGAGGAAACCCACGCAGACACAGGGAGAACACACCACACTCCTCACAGACAGTCACCCGGAGGAAACCCACGCAGACACAGAGAGAACACACCACACTCCTCACAGACAGTCACCCGGAGGAAACCCACGCAGACACAGGGAGAACACACCACACTCCTCACAGACAGTCACCCGGAAGAAACCCACGCAGACACAGGGAGAACACACCACACTCCTCACAGACAGTCACCCGGAGGAAACCCACGCAGACACAGGGAGAACACACCACACTCCTCACAGACAGTCACCCGGAGGAAACCCACACAGACACAGGGAGAACACACTCCTTACAGACAGTCACCCGGAAGAAACCCACGCAGACACAGGGAGAACACACCACACTCCTCACAGACAGTCACCCGGAGGAAACCCACGCAGACACAGGGAGAACACACCACACTCCTCACAGACAGTCACCCGGAGGAAACCCACACAGACACAGGGAGAACACACTCCTTACAGACAGTCACCCGGAAGAAACCCACGCAGACACAGGGAGAACACACCACACTCCTCACAGACAGTCACCCGGAGGAAACCCACGCAGACACAGGGAGAACACGCCACACTCCTCACAGACAGTCACCCGGAAGAAACCCACGCAGACACAGGGAGAACACACCACACTCCTCACAGACAGTCACCCGGAGGAAACCCACGCAGACACAGGGAGAACACACCACACTCCTCACAGACAGTCACTTGGAGAAAACCCACGCAGACACAGGGAGAACACACCACACTCCTCACAGACAGTCACCCGGAAGAAACCCACGCAGACACAGGGAGAACACGCCACACTCCTCACAGACAGTCACCCGGAAGAAACCCACGCAGACACAGGGAGAACACACCACACTCCTCACAGACAGTCACCCGGAGGAAACCCACGCAGACACAGGGAGAACACACCACACTCCTCACAGACAGTCACTTGGAGAAAACCCACGCAGACACAGGGAGAACACACCACACTCCTCACAGACAGTCACCCGGAAGAAACCCACGCAGACACAGGGAGAACACACCACACTCCTCACAGACAGTCACCCGGAAGAAACCCACGCAGACACAGGGAGAACACACCACACTCCTCACAGACAGTCACCTGGAGGAAACCCACGCAGACACAGGGAGAACACACCACACTCCTCACAGACAGTCACCTGGAGGAAACCCACGCAGACACAGGGAGAACACACTCCTCACAGCAAGTCACCCGGAAGAAACCCACGCAGACACAGGGAGAACACACCACACTCCTCACAGACAGTCACCCGGAGGAAACCCACGCAGACACAGGGAGAACACACCACACTCCTCACAGACAGTCACCCGGAGGAAACCCACACAGACACAGGGAGAACACACTCCTTACAGACAGTCACCCGGAAGAAACCCACGCAGACACAGGGAGAACACACCACACTCCTCACAGCAAGTCACCCGGAGGAAACCCACGCAGACACAGGGAGAACACGCCACACTCCTCACAGACAGTCACCCGGAAGAAACCCACGCAGACACAGGGAGAACACACCACACTCCTCACAGACAGTCACCCGGAGGAAACCCACGCAGACACAGGGAGAACACACCACACTCCTCACAGACAGTCACCCGGAGGAAACCCACGCAGACACAGAGAGAACACACCACACTCCTCACAGACAGTCACCCGGAGGAAACCCACGCAGACACAGGGAGAACACACCACACTCCTCACAGTCACCCGGAGGAAACCCACGCAGACACAGGGAGAACACACCACACTCCTCACAGACAGTCACCCGGAGGAAACCCACGCAGACACAGGGAGAAGACACCACACTCCTCACAGACAGTCACCCGGAGGAAACCCACGCAGACACAGGGAGAACACACCACACTCCTCACAGACAGTCACCCGGAGGAAACCCACGCAGACACAGGGAGAACACACCACACTCCTCACAGACAGTCACCTGGAGAAAACCCACGCAGACACAGGGAGAACACACCACACTCCTCACAGACAGTCACCCGGAAGAAACCCACGTAGACACAGGGAGAACACACCACACTCCTCACAGACAGTCACCTGGAGGAAACCCATGCAGACACAGGGAGAACACACCACACTCCTCACAGACAGTCACCTAGAGGAAACCCACGCAGACACAGGGAGAACACACTCCTCACAGCAAGTCACCCGGAAGAAACCCACGCAGACACAGGGAGAACACACCACACTCCTCACAGACAGTCACCCGGAGGAAACCCACGCAGACACAGGGAGAACACACCACACTCCTCACAGACAGTCACCCGGAGGAAACCCACACAGACACAGGGAGAACACACTCCTTACAGACAGTCACCCGGAAGAAACCCACGCAGACACAGGGAGAACACACCACACTCCTCACAGACAGTCACCTGGAGAAAACCCACGCAGACACAGGGAGAACACACCACACTCCTCACAGACAGTCACCCGGAAGAAACCCACGTAGACACAGGGAGAACACACCACACTCCTCACAGACAGTCACCTGGAGGAAACCCATGCAGACACAGGGAGAACACACCACACTCCTCACAGACAGTCACCTAGAGGAAACCCACGCAGACACAGGGAGAACACACTCCTCACAGCAAGTCACCCGGAAGAAACCCACGCAGACACAGGGAGAACACACCACACTCCTCACAGACAGTCACCCGGAGGAAACCCACGCAGACACAGGGAGAACACACCACACTCCTCACAGACAGTCACCCGGAGGAAACCCACACAGACACAGGGAGAACACACTCCTTACAGACAGTCACCCGGAAGAAACCCACGCAGACACAGGGAGAACACACCACACTCCTCACAGACAGTCACCCGGAAGAAACCCACGCAGACACAGGGAGAGCACGCCACACTCCTCACAGACAGTCACCCGGAAGAAACCCACGCAGAAACAGGGAGAACACACCACACTCCTCACAGACAGTCACCCGGAGGAAACCCACGCAGACACAGGGAGAACACACCACACTCCTCACAGCAAGTCACCCGGAGGAAACCCACGCAGACACAGGGAGAACACGCCACACTCCTCACAGACAGTCACCCGGAAGAAACCCACGCAGACACAGGGAGAACACACCACACTCCTCACAGACAGTCACCCGGAGGAAACCCACGCAGACACAGGGAGAACACACCACACTCCTCACAGACAGTCACCCGGAGGAAACCCACGCAGACACAGAGAGAACACACCACACTCCTCACAGTCACCCGGAGGAAACCCATGCAGACACAGAGAGAACACACCACACTCCTCACAGTCACCCGGAGGAAACCCACGCAGACACAGGGAGAACACTACAAACTCCTCACAGACAGTCACCCGGAGGAAACCCAGCGGGACTCAAACCCACAACAACCCACAACCTCCAGGCCCCTGGAGCTGTGTGACTGCGACACTGTGCTGCCCTTACCACTCATCTATC
The DNA here is from genome assembly GCF_029633855.1 of Hoplias malabaricus. Taxonomy (NCBI): domain Eukaryota; kingdom Metazoa; phylum Chordata; class Actinopteri; order Characiformes; family Erythrinidae; genus Hoplias; species Hoplias malabaricus. Next base: position 71,170,392 of record NC_089801.1, read on the forward strand.
ATTGTTATTAAAATGAATAAAAAGCAATATATGGCCATAAGAAAAGGTATAATAGCAGATAATAAGATATATTAGTTGATATGTATTAGTGGCTATAAAAAATAAATAAATAAATATATATATATATAGTAGTTATTTTGAATGGTAAATAGATTGTGAAATATTCACTATATATAATATAATGTAAAGAATTGCAATGAAATAATAAAAAAATAATTCCCCTTAGTCTGTGTACTACAGGATATCTAGTGGATTAGACAGAGTATATCTAGGTAGTTTAACAGAGATGTAAAAGTAGACCTTATACAAATACAATGGATAAAGAAATGGATAATACAATGGTAAAATAAATAAAGTGGAAACAAATGTAACATGTACAAATTTAGAAAGTACTCCAATAAAGATGCATAAACAAGTACATCTTTAGGCATAATTTTAAACTGTTATATAGAAACAACAAAACACATCTAGCTGTATCCTAAGCTACTTAACCCATGACCTCAAGGCTATCTAGCTGATGAGATTAAGTTATTTTAAGTAGCTTAGAGCAAACCTTAAATAGTGGAGCTGGGCTATAAGTGTTTACAACATGCACCTAAATGGTACCACATGTACATGCACACACACACACACACACACACATTTCCACTTACCCTGATTAATAATTCATCAAACCCTAAAAATAATGCATAAGAATACAATGGACAAATATAAATAAAACAATTATTAATACATTTAACATATAATATAACAATATATATATAACAATGCACACAAATACAACTATTTCTTCTCAGTTATAGAGCAATAGCAATTGATTTCCATGCACTCAAAACATTTACATCATTTATGTTTGGCAGCAGTGGCCTGTCTCCAGTTCTTAACCCAAAATGGACCGAACCTGTGGTCAGAAGAACCTGGACAATGGCCCCAATACATGCTCAGAAATCCATCCCTATAAACAAAAAAAAACTCTACCGCTACAAGTCCAAATGAAGACATTCCTAGTGTTCACCCTTTAATCTGTTAGGTACAAGGTGATGGATAAATGAATTTGTTTTAGTGTCATTTCAAACGGTACAATAAACAAACAATCAAACAGAAATAAACAGAGGCACGGGGGAGTTGTGACGCTGGCTGCGAGTCGTGATTGAGGAGTGTGCTCAGTGGACCAATGATTTGTGTGAAGCTGCCACCTAGTGTAAAAAATAACAAAAATCAAAGTGATAAACAGCTTCGTGCAAAAGAAATGGGTTTAAATCTCTGTTGTGCTGTACATCATATAAAAGACAGTTTCAAATGTGACATATATTTTATCAATAGAAATTATATTAAACAAGAGGGAGGCAGAGTGCCACAAATATTTTATAAAGTACTTCAGGACGTTTGCACATTGTGCACAACATTTGGCACCATTTTAAAATAAGGCCACACTTATAAAGGTTTATACGTGGGTTTAAAGCCTTATTATGTGGCTATTAATTAAATTGTAAACACTTTAAAAGTCATTAACAATCATTTGTAAAACGGGGGTAGGAGGTGGGACAGTGATTTTTGTTTTGTGTAAAACTGAAAGTGTCAGAATATACTGTTGGTGGGTAGTTCATTAAATGGTTAAACCTATCAACAGATACCTGCTGAAGCTAACAGGGTTAATATCGACTGATGGAAAAGACAAAGTAGGGTCTTCTCTCTCCACAATTAACAACTATTAATAAACCTTTGTAAGTGTAGTCTCATTCTAAAGTGGTACCCAGTGCATATAATGCACTTGTAGACCTAACAAAAAGCTTATTCATAACACGTAGTACGCATACTTAGAAATGTAGTATGCAAACTGAAGTAGTATGCATACTTAGAATAGTATTATGCATACTTAAAATGTAGTATGCAAACTGAAGTAGTACGCATACTTAGAATAGTATTATGCGTACTTACAAATGTAGTATGCAAATTGAAGTAGTATGCATACTTAGAATAGTATTATGCATACTTAAAATGTAGTATGCAAACTGAAGTAGTATGCATACTTAGAATAGTATTATGCATACTTAAAATGTAGTATGCAAACTGAAGTAGTACGCATACTTAGAATAGTATTATGCGTACTTACAAATGTAGTATGCAAACTGAAGTAGTATGCATACTTAGAATAGTATTATGCATACTTAAAATGTAGTATGCAAACTGAAGTAGTATGCATACTTAGAATAGTATTATGCATACTTAAAATGTAGTATGCAAACTGAAGTAGTACGCATACTTAGAATAGTATTATGCGTACTTACAAATGTAGTATGCAAACTGAAGTAGTATGCATACTTAGAATAGTATTATGCATACTTAAAATGTAGTATGCAAACTGAAGTAGTATGCATACTTAGAATAGTATTATGCATACTTAAAATGTAGTATGCAAACTGAAGTAGTACGCATACTTAGAATAGTATTATGCATACTTAAAAGTGTAGTATGCAAACTGAACAATTTAGTACGCATACTTAGAATATTATTACGCATACTTAAAATGTAGTCTGTATTTTTCAAAATGTAGTATGTATACTTAGGAAATGTATTATGCTTACTTAAAAATTATATACATACAAAAAGATATTGTATGTATATGTAGAAAAGTGGTATGCATACGTAAAATATAGTATGAATACATAGAAGAGTATAGATATTTAAAAATATAGTATGCATACTTAAAAATAGTATGAATACTTCAGAAGTTGAATGCATACTTAAAAATATAGTATACATATTTCAAATGTAGCATGCATACCTAAACCTGTAGTATGTATAATTAAAAATGTAAAATTCATACTTAAATATGTAGTATGCATATTTCAAATGCAGTATGCATGCTTAAAAATGTAGCATGCATGGTTCCCCTCTAAACATGTCAAAACGTGGCGGTTCACCGGAAAGGAACAAGGTTCCATACACACTACACATTTGGGAGGCTCTGGAGATGATCATGCTACAAAACTAAACAACTTGAGATTCATTTCTGTGGTAATTCAAACAGTTAATAAAACTGTATAGATAAAATTAACTTGCTTATATATCTATAGATAATGAACTTACATATACATAAAAATATAGTACACAGCAAACTCATTCATTCATTCATTATCTGTAACCGCTTATCCAATTCAGAGTCGCAGTGGGTCCAGAGCCTACCTGGAATCATTGGGCGCAAGGCGGGGAATACATCCTGGAGGGGGCGCCAGTCCTTCACAGGGCAAACACAGCAAACTCTCCAGTGTGAAATCAAAACTATTAGTGTTAACACTGAGACTGTTAAATTATTACACTAACAGTGTTGATTTAACACTAATAGTGTTGATTAAACACTGGTGAATTTTCATTCATTCATTATCTGTAACCCTTATCCAGTTCAGGATCGTGGTGGGTCCAGAGCCTTACCTGGAATCATTGGGCGCAAGGCAGGAATACACCCTGGAGGGGGCGCCAGTCCTTCTCAGGATGATACACACACACACACACACACACACACACACACACACACACACACACACACACACACTCACACCTATGGACACTTTTTAAGTCGCCAATCCACCTACCAACGTGTGTTTTTGGACCATGGGAGGTCCAAAAGCACCTGGAGGAAACCCACACATACAGTCACCTGGAGGAAACCCACACAGACACAGGGAGAACACACCACACTCTTCACAGACAGTCACCGGGAGCGGGAATCGAAACCACAACCTCCAGGCCCCTGGAGCTGTGTGACTGCGACACTACCTGCTGTGCCCCTAGTGAATTTACTGTGTAGTAAATTAGAGCAGTTTCCAGTTCACCAACAGATCGGAGATCTAGCAAATGGTGAAGAACATCTTCCAAAGTTTATTAAAGTGTTTTATTTATTTAAAACAGGGTTTTAGGCTGCGGACGGTGGGTGGCAGAGGGACTAGATCTGCACATTCTGAATGAAGACCAGGGTGCAAATTTATTTTTGTATTAATTTATAATTATTACTTTTTAAAGATACTAACGGTTTATTATTATTATTATTATTATTATTATTATTATTTATTAATTTTTTGGGGGGGTGTGGGGGGGAGTGAGGGGAAGGAAGAAAATATTTGATGAACAGAGTTTTAAGGGTTTAATCAATGACCAGAGGGGGGCATTAAATGCTACCTAGTGCACTACGAATGGCTCAGGGACCCGTATCACTATGCCTACGTTTTATGGCTTACTTGTTGGACCTATTGTCTTAACACATGAGGACCCGGTTGGACCTCAGTGCTCTATGGCGGTTGCCTGGTAACAGGGGACGCGTTTCTTAGGAGTTCCACAACAGTGTGGAAGAGGAGTCGAGTTTGTTATGGAGCCATTACTGAGCGTTTGTACAATGTAAACACAGCTCTTTAAAAGTCGTGTATTGGGATTGGAATAAACTCTAAACATGGAGGTAGGAGAAACTTACAGACGCTACACTGAGAAGTTTAATGGTGTCTGGTACGTTCGGTGTGAACGTTAATTTCCGTTAAACTGGAAATACTTTGGGCAATTCGGGCATTTAAAAAATAATTAAGTGATTTTAAGTTTTAGGCACGGTTTAAGATAACAGTATTATATCACGTACAATGTTCTGTGTGCTTCAATAATACTGGAGAAAAAAAAGCCTTTTAATAATGGTCTTCATTAATTTCTGCTGTTTAGACCTTTGCGTTTTTTAAACGTTACCTTGTTAACATATATGTGTGGTATTTTTTATTTGCAGTTTATCTTTATTTATTTCTCAGTGTAGAGTGAGACAGCCAGATTCAGACAGCCAGTGTATCTTACATCACACATCTACACAACCAATCACTGTAGTTTGGGGGTGGGGCTTTTGAGTTGCAGGTAAGTGGTGGAGGGATAAATGAAGATAGATATATGAGACAGGAACTAATCGCATATTCATAGACCTGCACACTGAATTAAGGCAAAAGTGGTGAGTTATCATTAAGCCACGTTTAAAATCTCTCTCCAGTCACCAATTAAACCCCTAAAATCTCATCTCTGTTAATCAGAATGATGTACTTAGAAGTTATTTCCCAGAACACCTTAAACATGGTCTAGATTTAACTCTTCATTCACTATGCAGGGATCTTTATCCAATATTGGAATGGTTCCTTAGGTTTTTTTATGGAAGAAACCCTGGCTGTTTGACTGCTCATTTGGGATTCTGCAGTTTTCTTGATCAACAACTATTTATATTTTCAAACAAATCCTTATCATAAAACGAATGGAAATAGTTGCCTCAGGCATCATATTCATAACCGTAACCAAGTCTGAAAAGCTCACCAGTGATTAGACATTTCCAACACTTGCTTTCTGTCACGTATCACTGTGAAAGTTGTAATTTCACATCAGACCATCTGTGGATTTCTCATTTAACGGGCATCATATCTTTGGTTTCCCCTAGGTGGCAGGGTAAAGGTGTCTAATAACACACTAACTCAGCTGTAACAACATGAGTTCTGTTTATGTGCTGGCTTTCCATATAACAAGTCTGTGGCAGACCTGGCATGGCTCACAATTTAATGTTTAACCGCCCTGCCGTCTCTGCCATAAATAAGAACCCAGCATGGTCCCAATCGGAGGAAGAGGCTAAGCTTTAAAAAATAGATATTTTTTTTTTTATGAATTAAGTGCCCTGGAGCCTGAGGACATAACGTTAGATGACAGGTACTGAACTAAACTAGCGTTACTGGCAGCTGACTTAAGTGAGTGGAATCTCTGTAGCACAAATCACGTTGAGTTATAAGCTATTTGTGAGGAAAAAGTACCAGAGCCATTTTGAATAATCTAATACAAGCGTAAATTGCTTCTAGATGAGCTGGTCCAATCTTCATCTACGTATAATAAACGAAGACAGGCTTATAATCGACAATCAAACATTTTCCAGTATAACTGTAACTTCTGCTGGCTTTTGTCGGTAGGAATAATATGTTATTATATCGAGCTGATATGATTTAATTTCGTATACATTCCCTGCATCATTTCAACATAAGCAAAGCAACCCTGATACGTAAAATGGTTCCATAACCACTAGGATTACTCCTATGTTTTCAAAGTAAAGCAAAACTTCAACTTATAAACTTGTCTCTGCTTTTCCTCTTGTAGGAAAAGGCCCAGAAGCTGGAGGAGGAGGGCTCCTTTGAAACTCAGGAGAAGGAGTTCCAGGAGGTGTTGAACGAGCTGGTGGGGGACAAGAGCCTGGAGAAATTCCGTGTGGAGTATGAGAAGCTCATGAAAGCACTGAAGAAGTCTCACGAGAGTGAGAAGAGGCTGATGACCAAATGCCGGGAGCTGAATGCAGAGATCGTGGCCAACTCGGTCAAAGTGGCAACCGCTCTCAAGATGTCTCAGGAAGACCAAACCACAATTACATCGCTAAAGAAGGTACAGCAGTAATGGAAACGTCGGGGAGAAACTCTCCTGTCAACTCAACGGTGATAGTGGGCTGTAATAATGTAATCAGTCGGCCAAGACATGTTTAGTGTTTTGGAGTTTATTTCTTTAATTTTGGAGCTGTGAGGTTTACAGACTAGCTCTTGCAAAGCAGAGTTCAACACTTCTTCCTGTCAATGGTCAGGACCCCCCAAAGGACCACCCAGAGCAGGTATGGTTTGGTGGGTGGATTATTCTCAGCACTGCAAGGACACTGAAGTGGTGGCGTTGGTGTGTTAGTGTGCTTCTCTGGGATGGGTGGATCAGAAACAGCAGTGGTGCTGGAGTTTTTAAACCCTTCAAACCAAAACAATCCAGCCAGACTAACACAAATTTTATCCCCCCCAAACTTTGGGGCTCCTGACCATTGAAGAACATGGTGTAAGGGGCTACAGATGGACAACTGTATGTAATTTTAGACCTACAAAGTGAGCCTATTGGGTCAGTGGAGCTGATGAATTACAATGTGTTCAGAATCAAGGAAGTCGGTTTTTAATATTCTGGCTGATCTTTATTTACCGCTTACTGCCGTACACGCTTTTGAAACAACAACATAGCCGTTTGTGTTTGGAGAAAAAAAGCACAGTGGATGGTAGGCACTGACTCCAAAGTGCAGAGCTGAGTCTCAAACTCGAATTCTCGCTTCAATAATGCATCTCTGGTGCCGGAGACGTATTTCTTACATCATCTTTGATAATACAGCATACTTTATCTTCTGCCTCTTTTCATTAGGAAATCGAGAAGGCTTGGAAAATGGTCGACGCGGCGCATGAGAAGGAGCTAAGGGGAAAAGAATCTATTCAGACTCTAAAGCAGGAAATAGCCAACCTCACAAAGCTTGTAGAGCAGGGAGCCAGTTCAGCCACTGCCCAGCACAGGTGAGTGAGAGCTGTTTCTGCAGAGACAGAATAAACCAGGTTCCTCAAAGTAAACCAAGTCACACTTCAACGTATTCATTCATTGCTTGGTGTCTGTTTTCTTGGATATGTAAGTTCTTACTTTTTTCCTGATAGACTAAGAACCAAACTGACTGCTGCTTAATACGCCTCAAACGCTCATAAATTTCTGAATACCCCTGAACTGCAATCAACCCCTGCGTTTTTGGGGAACAGACGTATTTTTTTCTGTCAGATAAGATAAGCACCGAGGCGTGACGTGAGAGAAATTATTGCTGTCAGTCAGACTGCTTTCTGGTGATCAGAGCTAACTCCAAGAATCAGATTCGCTCCACTCGGTTCCAGTGGGAAATTCACACTTTCCACATGTTTGTATCTTTGCTTTCAAAACCGAAATTAAATGTAGAGCACTGGAAGTTCTAACCACAGTGACCATTCATCCTTGTATACTTTTATCATGTATACATTGTATGTTGTTAGAGGTGGGATAATCAGATTTAATGATTTAATGAAAGTATAGACTGCAGTAGAAATCCCAATGATAGTACAGTCATTACCGACATATGGATGATTACTATCTTGTTGAACGTCATAGTGTAGTTAGATAGCGTACTGCTACAGTCTCTCTACAAAGTACAAATTACAGTGTGCATTTGGTAAACTGCTGATTATATGTTATTGGGGTCCGCTGCCTGTCTCTCCAGGTTGGAGTTTCCCTCACCAGGGGTGTGTCTAGTTTTAAAGTCCCAAATATAAATGAATGTTTGGCCCAAATGTGACACATCTGCAGTTCATTTATGACCCACATTTGGCCTTGAATGGCGGCGTTGACTCAAGGTGAGCCTGGTTCCTTCAACTCAGCCACAAGTCCACATTAAATGGGCGCAATGTTGGGTGTGTTGTGGAACAAATCTGTAACAAATTGACATACTCTGACATCACGTGCCGTAACCCAAGTTACCAATGATTACCCTGTGAGAGTATGATGTATTTGTATAATGGATACTGAGTACATTGGTGACTGTCTTGGGAGATCTTTAAAGCATCTTTAAAGTCATAATTTACAAATATTGTCCTTCAAACTGATGAAACTGAAGGAGCAAATTCTGCACTACATTCTATACACGACTAACAACATTAAATATTACTTTTAGGCCAGAGTTAATGCCTATTATAAATAGAGATAACACAACAGCTGCAGTCTGTAATATAATTGTAGCAAATTTTCATATTGTCCCATCACTCGAGCCAGTTCTGAAACACAAATTTATGTCGCAGCTTGTCCACAACTTTTCACAAGGTCAAGGCGCTCATATTTTCAAAAACGTTTCCTTGCTGAGAATCTTTTTTACTTTATTATTTTTTTTTTGCAGTGTGGGCGATCTATTGAAAATCAAAGAGCAGTTGACGACAGAAAGAGACGAGCTGCTCTCTGAGGTGGTGACTCTTCGGGAAAACATTACGAAGGCCACAGCCAGCCAGCAGGAGGCCGAGGCGGCCAAGGAGAAAGCCCAGGAAACCATCTCGCAGGTAAAAACACCCAGCTTTGTGCCAGGTGACCTCAGTGGATGTATTTACATAGCAAAATACCAAGGCAGGCTCAGGCCAACGTCTGTATTATATGATTCACTTCCAGCCCCGATAATGTTTACTTTTACTGATGTTCTCAATAATGTTGCTGCTTTTGACTAATGCCGGTGGAGAGCCGCCATGAAACAAGCTGTAGCTTTGATTTAGCGTTTAATTCTGCTTCTGCGAGTTGTTTGCTGGTGCAAAATAGTCAAAGTTAGCTTTTAACTCAGTTTCCCCCATAGCTCATTAGATTTCTAGTGGACTTTTTTTGTCATGCTTTATGGCTTTATGAAAGCTTATTTCGCAGATAAAGCATTTGATAGGATTTGTATTTTGTCTGTAGCTTCCACTGCAGTCAGCAAATCAATAGCAGGAATTTGTGTGTGCTCCAGTAATTGTTTAACCCCAAAACATTAGCTGGAAATAAAACAGATTCCATTTGCCACATATCATCTTTCCGGCTTAGCCTGAGACTGTAAAGCTTGCAAATGAAACGCCTGGCCTTGCCTTTATGGATAGATATGGCTCCCTTGTCGGTACCTAGCCTGGAAATAAGCAACAACAGTTTCTGCTTTGTTTACCAAGCTCAGCGCTGAGGCAGAATTGATTGGTTGCTTGGCTTGGCTGTTTATTTTCACCAGACATTTTGGGATGGCCGCACGAAATTTCAGAGAGGCAGAAATACTGCACAAAAAGCCAACAACATTGAAACCAAATGTATTTAATTTCACTGAAGTGCTGCTGGAACCTATTTTTACTTGTACACAGGATGTCAGGTCCATGTGCACACATATTGCTGCGTTCATCAAAATCCTCACACAGACCCTTCCAGCAACAGTGAGTTGACAAGTCCAGTGGACGGTCTGGTTCTTGTTACCTTAGATCACTGAAGTGCATTTTAATGATTAATAATTTGAATGTCCTTATTCTCATTTTCTTACTGTGGGCAATGTAACCCTACTATGTAAAATCATATATTAATATACAGATCTATCTGGCTGTACTCAATACACGTAATGATTATCTGCACTGAGAACTTCAGATTTAGATGCATAATTTCCATCAGGGAGTTCAGTCAGATCTGTAATGCCTGACTGTAATTCACTCCTGGTCAAAGATTCACAGCCCCTTCCCTAGAAAGAATAGCACCCATGCTAATGTGGCAAAGAAACAAACAAAATGGCTGACCAAGGTGTCCAAAAAGATTCCAAGCATTCATATTCATTTGCTGATATGTAATTCAGAACCCTTTAATTTTGGTAAGTTTAGGGGCTCTCGAGTGGCACAGTGGGCTAATCTTTGGCCCAATCGTAGTTAAGTGTGTCTCAGCAGAACTAATTGCTAAAGCTTCCCACTGGCATAGACCTGGGCCTATACACTTTAAAGATTAAGGTAAACATGCTCAATGTCAAGGAATAATCATCCAACTCAGCACCTGACCCCATTAATCCCATTGATATGCTTTGATTGTTGAATGCAACCAAATTCTCACAACATCCCATGTAAGTACATCCGAGAAAGCTAACTGCATCGACGTGGGCATGACCGCCTGGCTAAAATACAGGATTTCAGACGAGACAAACATATGATGTAACTTGACCATAATCGCTCTTCCTTTTCACTCGCAGCTGCAGCAGGAGATCCAGGTGCGTCAGAACGAGTGTTCTCGGGAGATGCGGAGGAAGGAGAAGCTGGAGAAGGAGGTGAAACAGCTGCACTCTGACCTGGAGGCCCGACAGTCTGAGATCAGAGCGCTGAACACACAGAACCAGCGCACCAGAGATGAACAGCAGAGGCTGGAGCTGCAGCTTCGAGAGCAGAAGGTGAGGCACACTTGTGGGTGGCAGAGCACTTTCAATAAGGCTGTAGAAAAAAATAAAAAACTAAAACTGATACAGGAAACTGTTATGGTGTGCCATTTCCGCTTAGACTTTGTATTTACAATAAATGTTTCTTAAAAAAATAAAAGAAACAAGACAGTAGGACAGCAACTTTCACACTGAGAGTTGTGGTTTGATACATAGTAGACAGTATTGAGACAAAAAAAATACAATTTACCCTTTAAAGCGTCCAGAGTATAAGCAAATTAAGAATGTTTCTCCCTCCCTGTAAACAGCGTGGATATTTAAGCATGAGGTTTAGTCTCAGTAATGAGGACATGCTATTCCCAATAATCCAGACCTAAATAAAGGGCATTTTAAAAGCAGGAACAGCTTCATTTGCACAGTGCTGACACTCACAAAGCACTTTGCATTATCAGTCTACACTTTCATACGGACCGCAGTAAGCATGGTCACGCATATTAAACAAGAGATGATAAAACTGTTGTAGGGGTGTGTGGTTGCATTCTGAGATTTGGTTCGATTTAGGCTTTTGGTTGAGAGCTATAAGCCATTATAGGTCATTTATTTATACAGTATTTTAAAAATTGGCATCTGAAAATAGCATGGGATACGAAAACCCAGGCCAATCAGTGATTTAATTTTCATTTTAAGTTTTAACAGTAAAAGACTGTTATTCGGCCAGATATATGTTCACCGTGTACAGGCGAGTATTTACAGTAAGGAGATATGCAGGAAAACCTCTGTGCAAAGGTTGGTTGACCAATGTTTAACAGGTTTGAGTCTACTCTCAATACGTTCATTCATTGATTCATTCATTATCTGTAACCGCTTATCCAATTCAGGGTCGCGGTGGGTCCAGAGCCTGCCTGGAATCATTGGGCGCAAAGCGGGAATACACCCTGGAGGGGGCGCCAGTCCTTCACAGGGCTCTCAATACGTTGTTGTCATTAAATGAGAGGAACATCAGAAATATGTGCAATGTCATTCCACACCTGACTGTACACATATACACCAATTAGAGTCACTTTTATTGAATTTGTTCTTTGCATTTAACCCAATCCGTGCAGTGAAACACATTTACACATGCACTAGTGAACACTAGGGGGCAGTGAGTCTAGCCTGGGGAGCAGTTGGGAGTTAGGTGCCTTGCTCAAGGGCACTTCCGTCATGACCTGCCGGCTCTAGGGATCGAACCGGCAACTTTCCGGTTCCACGCCCAGTCCCTCACCACCAGGCCACATCGTTTGACATCTCAACACGCTTGGAGAAGGACACTATCTGCCAGGTTCTTGCTAGGTCAGCTAACAGATCTGAGCGCACATGTGAGGAGAAAAAAAAAGTTTCCAATCTGGATTTCCAGCAGCTTTCTTTTCTTGTTTTAATGCCCTAACAGGAGGCACTTCAAGGTGTGTATGGCATGAGGGACCTAGGAGGCTTAACCCAGTTTATTCTGGACTTCTGACTCACAGACTTTGGAACAGATGCCCTTAGACTTTCATACATTCGCATACACACACACACACACACACTCAAACACCCAACTAGACATATGTGTAAGGTAATTCCCTTAGCAGAACACTCACACACACACACACACACACACACACACACACACACACACACACACACACACACACACACACAAAAGCACTGATATCCCTCACACTTATGAACAAAATTTCAAAAATGATTACAGAATGATCACATTCTTAAATAAGAGCACGAGCACATCCACCCAGGCCCACACACACACACAGACTCCCTCAGCACCGTGTATTTAATTTGTGGAGGTGTGTGTGTGTGTGACCTGACAGATCCTGAACGAGAGGGCCACTAAGGAGCTGGAGCAGCTGCAAGTGCGTAACACCAAACTCCAGCAGGAAAATGAGCAGAACACACTCACCCTGGAGCAGCTCTCCTTGGACAATAACCAGCGAGCCGCAGACCTGAAGGTACACACACCCATAAACGCAGAGGCACAAAATCATCCTTCCGTCAATTGATATGTATTCAAAATGGCTGTTACGTACCAGTGATTCAGAGATATTTGCCGAGATCATGCACTTGGAAGAAGGGGAAAGTCAAAGGGAATTGAAATGATGTTTTCAAAGAAAATGTGAAAAAAGACCCTGGTTAATCAAACAAAGAGGCTGCTGGTGTTCTCGATAACAAACCGGCCACCCCAGAGCTCAGATCTCATCCTCCTGTTTATGAAAGACTCCCTGTGCAGTTATTGGAAACACTAATAGCAGGTTTCAAGAGAATGGCGTCAAGTCTTTAGTGTCATGTTTAAAGTATGTTTTATATATTTCTGCCTGGTGTTGAAAATTAACACCTTTTACCTAATGGATGTTCTGTTTGGAAAATTAAGGGAGGATGCACATCAACACACACAAACAAACACATACAGGGGTTGGACAATGAAACTGAAACCCCTGTGATTGTAGTGTGGGAGGTTTCACGGCTAAACTGGAGCAGACTGGTGGCCAATCTTCATTAACTGCACATTGCACCAGTAAGACCATGTGCATCCAATGGTTCAAACATTGTGTCCTGAAGGCGGTGCCATGTATCAGGACGACAATGCACCAATACACACAGCAAGACCGGTGAAAGATTGGTTTGATGAACATGAAAGTGAAGTTGAACATCTCCCATGGCCTGCACAGTCACCAGATCTAAATATTATTGAGCCACTTTGGGGTGTTTTGGAGGAGCGAGTCAGGAAACGTTTTCCTCCACCAGCATCACGTAGTGACCTGGCCACTATCCTGCAAGAAGAATGGCTTAAAATCCCTCTGACCACTGTGCAGGACTTGTGTATGTCATTCCGAAGACGAATTGACGCTGTATTGGCCGCAAAAGGAGGCCCTACACCATACTAATAAATTATCGTGGTCTAAAACCAGGTGTTTCACTTGCATTGTCTAACCTCTGTAGATCAAACTCATGCACTTAACGTAACGTCAATGCGAAGTACAGAGAGACACTCATCTGTGTGTGCGCACAAATACACACATACCCACCCTTTACTCACAGAGGCTTATTAACATCTTTAAACGACTCGTAATGGCAGAATTCAGTACACTCAAACATATACACACTCTACAATTTGGTGAGTTGTCAGTAATTCAGCTTTGGCAAGCGTCAGATTGAATATGTTGGCAGAGCCTTACATAAGAAGAGCAGAGGGAAAGGAAGACTTGCTGTCATCATTGTCCCCTGACAGAGACTCACGTGGATCTTACCCAGTCCAAAACTGCTCACTTTCATGCTCAGAAATGAAGAAACACAGGATTTCACCAAACAAACATTTATCACTTAATTTTAGACAGAAACCCAGTATCTGATAATCCAGAAAAAAACACAAACAATGTTTTAGTTTTTTTAGTTCTTAGGGAATTATTTAAATGGAATTAAATACAATTACATTATGGGGAATGTTTTCCCAACATTTTATTGCCCAATCAGAAACCATCTACAGCTATAAATACATCCAACAGTGAAATAGAGGCTGTATATTTTAAACTAGAATTGTCCTAGCTTGTGGCGGCACGGTGGAGCAGCAGGTAGGTGTCGCAGTCACACAGCTACAGGGACCTGGAGGTGACCTGACTGTCTGTGAGGAGTGTGGTGTGTTCTCCCTGTGTCTGCGTGGGTTTCCTCCAGGTGACTGTCAGTGAGGAGTGTGGTGTGTACTCCCTGTGTCTGCATGGGTTACCTCCGGGTAAATGTCTGTGAGGAGTGTGGTGTGTTCTCTGTGTCCGCGTGGGTTTCCTCGGGGTGACTGTCGGTGAGGAGTGTGATGTGTTCTCTCTGTGTCTGCTTGGGTTTCCTCCGGGTGACTGTCTGTGAGGAGTGTGGTGTGTTCTCTCTGTGTCCGCATGAGTTTCCTCCAGGTGGCTGTCTGTGATGAGTGTGGTAGGCTATTTCAGGTACGCTCTGGACCCACCGTGACCCTGAACTGGATATGCGCTAACAGATAATGAGTGGATGGATGTTCTAGCTTGTGATGAATGATATGTTTAATCTAAAAACACTCCTATAAAAAGATCTCTAAAGATCTAAGCTTTTGACTGATGAGACTGATCATCAGAAGTGCACAAATACAACCTCAGTGGCTCGGTTGTGGGACGTGGGGAGAACAAAGCAAACTCCACACAGAGGCCTCAGAGCTGTGCGCCAGCAACACCACCCGTCAGACCACAGTGCCACCTTAAGGTTGCTCCTTTCCCTAGTTTCCAATGACAGATAAGTAACCAACAACTGTGAACGTACTTAACAAGTCAAGAACATAACTTATGAAGTTACTTAAAAGAACAGTGGGAAGTATTTGTACCTTGAAATTACAGCTTGACTTCACTGACCTATAATAGGGCATACAGAGCTATTCTGGGCTCAGCACTGTTGAAACTGCACTATGTAACAGTTGGAGGAGGGTAGGAAACCGCAAAACCTACCTGCTACTGTGTTTAGAGACACACTTTGGCCATGAAGTGTAATAATAGAGGAGTGGTGCTCAGAGACAGAGCAGTAGTGCTGACATCATTGTTGAAATGTTAGCTGTTAGCATTTGGCTAAACTGTAAAATATGTTTAACCTGTAAAAAAACTGACTGCTTTCTTGAGCACTGCTGGCCTATATTCAAAAAAAAAAGAAAAGAAAACCGTGTTTTCCATTCCTCTGTTGCTACATCGCTTGGCGGGCTGTTAGCTTTACAGCAGAGCTAAAAAAGAGTGTGCTCAAGCTTAGCCTTTTATTGTTAGCCTTTTCAGCTCAAGGATTGATGTCTCGGATGGGCTTGCGTGTTGTCATTGGAAGTGTTGTTGACACACATACACAATACAGGGCCTCCACAGATAAAGGCTTTGTAGAGTTCATGTTCTGCAGTCAGCTCAAAGAGACTCTGTCCGGAGTGACTTACCATTTTATGTCCAGCACTCTGAATTATTCCTGAGAGAGAGACAGAGAGAGAGAGAGAGATCACAAGAGACAGGGACTTTGAGAGGAGATCGTATTGAACTGCCATCTACATTGGCCTTTGAAGTCCTCCCCTCCACAAAAAAAAAAAAAAAGTGATTTCTTAAATTTAAAATGACCTCCACAATAGAGGGGGAAACCGTGCCTGTGAAATAACACAAACAGTCACTTCACACAGAGAAATGTCCTCAGATGCTAAGCGCTTAATTCACATCATGCCTTTCTTGTATCTTCTGCGTTTGATCCTATTCTGTAGATGAAATTGTATCAGCTGAAAGGGCCCCTTGCTTTTACTGTGTACATACTGCCGCGTGTGCTGTTTTCTTTTAAGTCAATAGAGTTTATAGATTGACTATTGATCAGTCTTGATTTGACCGTGCTTGTGATGTCACAGCTGTGAAAACATTTACATATAAACCATAAATCTGTGTAGAAAATAAAGCCACAAAACTGGCAAATACACCCAAGATTATTGAAACTGAGCTCCAAAAACTCTAAAACAAACACACAATAAAGATATCTGTTCAGTTTACAGCAGTTTACAGGTTTAAAACCCACACAGCTGTTATAAGGGGGTTTGAAATATGGGATAAATGAGAACGACAGGCCCTACCTTGATTAATGAAATCCAGAAGGTGCCACAAGGGGGCACTGTACCAACACGTTCAGGAACCAGGAGAATGACTGTTTCGTGGAAGTTTGCAGATAGAGAGATTCCTCTGTATGTAAATCTAATGCAATTATGGACTTTTCATATTTAAGCTGTCTCGGGCGCTGACAACTGTGAGATAATTAGCATGCATTCAGAGACGGAGCTGTATGGAAAGAATGGTGGTGGTTGTGTGTGTGAGGTGGGGGGAGATGTAGGGCAGGATTGTGTTTAGTTTTGTGTGTTTACTGTGTGCTGTCTTTGAGAGTTCTGTATCGGTGTCAGCTGATAGAGATGGGAATGTTGTGGGGGTTTGGATTACCTGTTGGATTCAGGAAAAGTGACACTGAGGGCCAGGAAATGTAAAGCTCTCAGTGCCACTGGGGCTAAGTCCTCAGGGGCTATACAGACACACACACATACACACACTCTCAGACTCCTTGGAGAGTCTTTATCATCGTGATAAGGAAAATTGGAATAGCGAAGCAGCTAGGGAGCACTAGACCTTAATGGAGACACACTGACATGCGCACACACACACAGCCTAATCCTGCCCTACCACTCACGCACCAGCACACCCACACACACACCCATACACAAACACACAGGTCTGTGTACATCATGCATACAGAAGCCTTATCATGCACTATATTTATCTTCCCTAAAATATAGACAATACATTATATAGTCTACAGATACAGTCTGTGGTAATCAGTTGTGTGCTACGGATACAGCAAAAAGGGGGGTTTTTCTACCCTTAAACATGTAAACAAACCAATGAATTCACTACCAGGTCAATGCCAAGAGCCAAACATAGGGATGTAGTTGATAAAGTGTTGGTAAATACTATGGTTTGTAAACTTATTTTCTAATGTTGCTCATTTCTATTGGCCATAAAAACTTTACATTAGTGAGATATGGACTTCTTCCATTGCTTACTTTGGCACAGTGGTAAAATGGCAAAACAGCTACCAAAAGAGTTAATACTGGTGTGAGTTCTGTATGGGTTCTGTATGGAAAGAACAGGAGGTGTTTTGATTTGATTAAAACGTCCGTTTAATGTTTAATCTTCATTACGTTTGGATCTGACCCTGCTCTCCTCTACACTGTGTTTCTGTTCATATACCAGTTTCATATATAATGCATGTTTCTGGGAAGACATCTTCTATTATAGAACTAAATATACCTGAGTTTAATATTCTCTGCTATGTTTGTGCTGCAGATGAAGGAGGAGGAGGTGAACCAGATGAAACAGGAGATAGCGAAGCTCAGTAAGATGAGGGAAACCACCCAGAGGAAACTGCGTCTTCTGGAAGACCAGAAACTGGAGGTGGAGCAGCAGAGAGACACTCTGAAGAACCAGATCACTGGGATGGAGAAAGGCAAGTGTCTCTCACACTTGTCGTGTCCCATACGGGACTATTACAACCAAATCTGAATTTAAAATCTGTACACACACGCAATAACAATATCCACAAATCCAGATGGACCAGCTTCTGAAAGAGGAACACCACTCCACTGTTTAGTTATCACTCTGTCTAAACTCAACAAACGACAATTACATCCATTTTGCCTGATTAGCTCCAAGGCTGAACAAAAACAGACATGGATCCAGTCGTAGCACAGGCCCACGTCTACACCTACATGCATCTACACACACTCAATACACTGCAGCTTTTTTTCCGTGTTTCTCTAAGTTTCTTCTGTGTTACAACCTCACCTCAAAAAATCCCAGCCCCCTCTCTCTCTCATTCTCTGCTTGGTTTTCTCTCTTTCTCTTTGTCTGTTTCAATTTACCTCAGTTCAGTTCAGCACCGTTCAAGACAGCTTTATTGGCACGACCGAATCAGGTGCAATATTGCGAAAGCAAGGAAAGTGAGGCTTTAAAGTTTAAGAGAAGCTGAACAAAAAGCAATGGCGCACCTATAACTTTACAGAGCGCTATTGGTTCTAGAAAGAACCAATCAAATAATCTAAATATATTCGATCCTGTCTCAGAGACACTTGTGCGGTGACAGATGGTGCGTGTTAGATGACAGTCCAGTAAAATTAGACTTGCCTGTTCTTGTTTGCTGATTGGCGAGTACAAAACACAGGAACACGAGACACGATCAAATATAACAGCGAGCGCAATTCTTCTCTTGACAGGTCACATCTAAACTAGACACGAGTATCATAGATTGTGAACTGAGGCATGTTAATTGGCACCCATTGAGGGCACAGATGTTCAATTTTGTACACATGGCTTGTCAATAAACATCATGAAATGACCATGTTTACTGAGACTGGGTAAACCTCGGGGAGGGTGAGTTGGAGTGGTGTTTATGTTCCAGAATTACTCACCGAGGTTCTTGTAGCTGAATCCATCAAACCCTCACAGAAATGTTACAACTCAGTCTAAAGCCTTTCCAGAATGCTAGAAGCTGTTGTTGCTGTAAAGGAGGGAGATTGCTGCGAATATCCTGTTAATATATTTCATTCATTCATTATCTGTAAGCGCTTATCCAGTTCAGGGTCGCGGTGGGTCCAGAGCCTACCTGGAATCTTTGGGCGCAAGGCGGGAATACACCCTGGAGGGGGCGCCAGTCCTTCACAGGGCAACACAGACAGACACACACACACACATTCACGGACACTTTTGAGTCGCCAATCCACCTACCAACATGTGTTTTTGGACTGTGGGAGGAAACCGAAGCACCCGGAGGAAACCCACGCAGACACAGGGAGAACACACCACACTCCTCACAGACAGTCACCCGGAGGAATCCCACGCAGACACAGGGAGAACACACCACACTCCTCACAGACAGTCACCCGGAGGAAACCCACGCAGACACAGGGAGAACACACCACACTCCTCACAGACAGTCACCCGGAGCTGGAATCGAACCCACAACCTCCAGGCCCCTGGAGCTGTGTGACTGCGACACTATCTGCTGCGCCACGGTGCCGCCCTCCTGTTAATATCTTTAATTTCAATTAAAAATAAAAAACTGTAGAAATACAGTAGTTGATAGTAGATTAAATGTGGTTTTTCCAACAACAAAATCTCATCTCTAATAATAATCAGAATACAGATCGACTGCCAAATCAGACTTGAAATTTAAAAACACTGACCCCCACACGCACATAAGCACAACAGTGATTTAAAGAATTGACGTAAAGACAATGCCAAAATAGCTCAGTAATAATTGCGTGAAAACCCACTAGTTTTTTAGTGTTTACAGCCTGAGCAGCAAAAGTAGTCGAGTACACACGCCTGCCTTGTGGGCCCTTTGTTGTAAAGCTTAAATTGGATTTTAAAAATTGCATATAAATTCAGGTGCTGTTAAAAATAGAGCTTCAAGACTGCCGCCAGTGCTCAGTGTTTGCTGTTTTTCTGAGTAGTGCACTCCAAAGCAGATGTGAGTGTTTTGCTAGGGTTCCCGGTGTGTTTTCTTGTTCTGTTGGTTTTATTTGCCTATTCTATGCTGATAGTCTTTGAATGCAAAATTAAACACTAAGTTTGTTGCAATGCTCATTTTTAATATGTTTTGCTTCTATTGCACCCTGCCCTCCGCCACCATTACATTCGAGCAGTGGTGTTTTCCATTTTTGGCAGGGGAGATTGCCCCCTGATTTAGGAGCCTAGCACTCATTTGAGGTTAGCTGCCAGACTGAGCTCTACCCTGTCTGCCTTGTCCTTAGTCCTCGAGTTTTGTTCTGATCCATTGCTGTTAGCTTGTTTGATGTTTAATAAAAGAAGTTTGATTATTAATTTTAGTAGAAGAGGAAGAGATAGAGGAAGAGTAATCACCTTTATTAATCCCCTTAGGGAAATTGATTCTCTGCGTTACCCCCTCCATAACTGGAGCAGGGGGCTGTGGACCACCTCTGAGCCCGCGGAGCTGTATGGGGGTTAGTTACCTTGCTCAAGGGCACGTATGTCAGTGTTGTCAGCTGAATCTTTTAAAACTAGGCATGAGCAGAGCCCTTTTAAAGTGGTAACACATTCGTAGCCAAATGATTCCAAGCATTGGACACTGAGCTCTACTACGCCATCTGTTGTGCAAGCAAAGATAACACACTACTCACGCTCAGTGTGTCAATAATAAGCTTTGCCCAAACCAAACCAGAGCAGCGTGCAATAATGGTGGCATGGTTTGCTTTTGTTAATTGAATGGATGTTTTTCATCAGACAATTTTATTTTGTTTATTCCCCAATGCCTGTGTGGGTTTGTTGTGGTGCTCCTCCCACAGTAAGAAAACAACAACGACTGGATGAGGTTGTGTTCCTGTCGTGCTCCTAATGGTTCTGGGTTGGCGAGAATTTAAAAGAACAAGAGTTGAATTCCAATGGAAAGCATGGTGTTAATTTCTTAAATAAAGGCAGTATTTATCATAATACATTACTGATATTTCTTGAATGTATCCGCCAGTCTACAGTGAAATTTGGAACAAAACCCTTCGAATACATTATTTCAAGAGGTTAAAATGTCCATCTTTAAGGTGGTCTAGACTCTGCAGCCGCATTGTTGCTTGATAAAACCCGTGAATGATTGGAATGCAGGTGTTGAAGCATTGAAGCTACGATGTAGAACAGTTCATACATCCCTCATGGGAGTATTAAGAAGGAAATGCTCCTTTACTTGTGATCCTATTGATCATATTATCCAAACTCAAACTGTCAGTCAACGTTCTCTCACTCCATCTCTCATGCCATACCCACTGAGACTGGAGGTAAGGGACATTCAAGCATGCTCAGGTGAGACTCTGAGCCACTCTTTCAGTGTGTTACGACTTTGAAAACCAGAGACCTCCTTCTTCATAGAGTATTGAGCCACCCGTCCCTAAATAAATCCGAGAACACTATTTTCCAACAGTTCTGGGATTTCCGGGCCTCCCAAAGACCCCTTGATATGGTAACACTTTAACAAAATTTCCCACTGTACTGTAGCCTTCTGTGTGCCGTGTGGATGTGAGCTCAGCACTTATGGGGACCCCTTTTACCACATTTGTAAACCTCAAGTGTCTCATGGGCTGGTTCATGTGGAGGCTCAACACTGATACTGGGTAGGTTTACATGGTGGGATCGTTAAGGAAATTAGAAGACATCTAGCGTTCCAGTTCCAGCCAAAATTGCTCTGGATTTATGCACTCAGTTGGTAAAATGACCTAGTTTTGGGCTCGAAATGGTTTGAAGTCCACCCACCTCCATGTGTGGGAAACACTGTTATAGTATTAATAGGAATAACAATAACAGTAATATGTTGCAAGCCGACAGGATATAATTCACTTTTCACGTATGGTAAAGAGTGATAAGAACCAATCCCTGAGCTTTTGTAATTTGCTGGAAGTTTGTCGCAGACTTCAAGTCCAACAAAGGATTGGTTATTTATTAGATTTTAAATTATAATATGGTCCACAACTCCAAAAATTAACATGAGACTTTTGAACGTCGCAGGGAATTTATTTTGCTGCTTTGAATTTCTCACAGTGAAGAAGAAAGTGCACCTCAGTTTTAACCTCACCTGTCAGATACAGCTACCACATGTTCTTTTATCTTTCGCTAAGCAGGACTTTTTCCCTCCTGTCAGCGGCTACACCGTGGTCTCCGAGCCTGTGTTTGGAAAGAGTCTGTCACTACTTTGGATCACTAACAGACAGCAGAAAATCTTCTCTTCCTTTTACTCTGAGTTACGTTTCATAGTCTCAATATTTGCTACAATTGTTCTGTGTTTAATAACCTGATTTGCCTAATCTTTTTTAATGTAATGCCACTTTGATACTGCTGATTCAGGGCCAGTAGAGCTCGTCTGAGCCACAGATTCTCCTCCCTCATGTATGTAGAGTGTCTGGTATATTTAAGCATGCTGATGTTCCCCGTGGGTGTGTTATTGTTGCAGCAACGCTTGGAAAATGGCCTCCATTTTGCTCAAAAAACAATGTGCAAGTTTGAATAGTTTGCTAGTCAGTCAAATCACACTTTCCTGTCAAAGTAACCAGTTATGGCCATGTTAAGAGAGATCCCTGATGCTAGCCAGAAGGAGGGCGGCATGGTGGCGCAGCAGGTAGTGTTGCAGTCACACAGCTCCAGGGACCCACAGCTTGTGGGTTTGATTCCCGCTCCGGGTGACTGTCTGTGAGGAGTTGTTCTCCCTGTGTCCGCGTGGGTTTCCTCCGGGTGCTCCGGTTTCCTCCCACAGTCCAAAAACACATGTTGGTAGGTGGATTGGCGACTCAAAAGTGTCCGTAGGTGTGAGTGTGTGAGTGAATGTGTGTGTGTCTGTGTTGCCCTGTGAAGGACTGGCGCCCCCTCCAGGGTGTATTCCCGCCTTGCGCCCAATGATTCCAGGTAGGCTCTGGACCCACCGCGACCCTGAATTGGATAAGTAGTTACAGATAATGAATGAATGAATAGACAGAAGGACATGAATGTAAGGTGCTAGATGGTCATTTGGTTGTGTTTTCATGTACACAGTTCAGTGTTTGTCAGTTTCTGATCGGTTTAACTCTGCTATATAGAAACTAAGCACCACCCTTTCACATTTGTTAAAACTAGGGCAGGCCCTGAATATTTAGCCATTCTGATATTCATTCATTGAGTAGGTATTCGGTTTTTAATTTTGAGATTAGGGTGTTAATATTTTTGGATAAATGTGGCTATACAATGGTTTAAAAAACAAACAAACACTTTGCTCCCCCAGCGCTCCACCCGTATTCAGCCTCGTCAACATAAAAGTCCCGAAAGAGCCTAACACCGTATAACAACCTATTTATAATGAAGTGTGGCGAAGTTACAGTTCACTTTGTCAGCTTTTTACCTGGAATTAGACCAGACCTCCTTCACAAAGCTCTAGTTAACTCATGTACTCTGTGCCCTTAGATTTTAAAGCAGGAATCGGATGCACACACACACACACACACACACACACACACACACACACACACACACACACACACAAACACACAGAATATTCGAATATTATTATGCAACTGAAGGCTCAAAGCCCTTAAAATGGCATTTGAGACAGCTTTAGTTAAAACATTGTTTGTAGGCACTCTTTTATTGTACTATTTTAAATGGTGCCTTTGATTGTCTTTGACAATTATTCTTTCAGCATTAATCCAGCAAGGGATAAACTAGATTTTATTATGGTTTAATCATCTTTTTTTTATCAATTGCCAACTCACCCAGTCATTCACACACTCACCAAGTCACTCATACACTCACACCTATGGACAGTTTCACACACTCACACAGTCACTCACACCTATGGACAGTTTCACACACTCACACAGTCACTCACACCTATGGACAGTTTCACACACTCACCCAGTCACTCACACACTCACACCCATGGACAGTTTCACACACTCACCCAGTCACTCACACACTCACACCTGTGGACAGTTTCACACACTCACCCAGTCACTCACACACTCACACCCATGGACAGTTTCACACACTCACCCAGTCACTCACACACTCACCCTGTCACTCAAACACTCACACCTGTGGACAGTTTCACACACTCACCCAGTCACTCACATCTGTGGACAGTTTCACACACTCACCCTGTCACTCACACACTCACCCAGTCACTCACACATGTGGACAGTTTCACACACTCACCCAGTCACTCACACACTCACACCTGTGGACAGCTTCACACACTCACCCAGTCACTCATACACTCACACCTGTGGACAGTTTCACACACTCACCCAGTCACTCACACACTCACACCCATGGACAGTTTCACACACTCACCCAGTCACTCATACACTCACACCTGTGGACAGTTTCACACACTCACCCAGTCACTCACACACTCACACCCATGGACAGTTTCACACACTCACCCAGTCACTCACACACTCACATCTGTGGACAGTTTCACACACTCACCCAGTCACTCAAACACACTCACACCTGTGGACAGTTTCACACACTCACCCAGTCACTCACACACTCACACCTGTGGACAGTTTCACACACTCACCCAGTCACTCACACACTCACATCTGTGGACAGTTTCACACACTCACCCAGTCACTCACACACTCACACCCATGGACAGTTTCACACACTCACCCAGTCACTCATACACTCACACCTGTGGACAGTTTCACACACTCACCCAGTCACTCACACACTCACATCTGTGGACATTTTCACACACTCACCCAGTCACTCACACACTCACACCCATGGACAGTTTCACACACTCACCCAGTCACTCATACACTCACACCTGTGGACAGTTTCACACACTCACCCAGTCACTCACACACTCACATCTGTGGACAGTTTCACACACTCACCCAGTCACTCACACACTCACACCTGTGGACAGTTTCACACATTCACCCAGTCACTCACACACTCACCCAGTCACTCACACATGTGGACAGTTTCACACACTCACCCAGTCACTCACACACTCACACCTGTGGACAGTTTCACACACTCACCCAGTCACTCACACACACACCTGTGGACAGTTTCACACACTCACCCAGTCACTCACACACTCACCCAGTCACTCACACACTCACATCTGTGGACAGTTTCACACACTCACCCAGTCACTCACACACTCACCCAGTCACTCAAACACACTCACACCTGTGGACAGTTTCACACACTCACCCAGTCACTCACACACTCACACCTGTGGACAGTTTCACACATTCACCCAGTCACTCACACACTCACCCAGTCACTCACACATGTGGACAGTTTCACACACTCACCCAGTCACTCACACACTCACACCTGTGGACAGTTTCACACACTCACCCAGTCACTCACACACTCACACCTGTGGACAGTTTCACACACTCACCCAGTCACTCACACACTCACCCAGTCACTCACACACTCACACCTGTGGACAGTTTCACACACTCACCCAGTCACTCACACACTCACATGTGGACAGTTTCACACACTCACCCTGTCACTCACACACTCACCCAGTCACTCACACATGTGGACAGTTTCACACACTCACCCAGTCACTCATACACTCACACCCGTGGACAGTTTCACACACTCACCCAGTTATTAGAATAAACAACTCTTCAGCAATCTCCCGCGTCTAATTTAAGACATTTAAAGACAAAATTGTTTTATATCAAGGTTCTGTGGTGAATGAGTGAATCTCATCAGCTGAGTGGGCTATGAAATAATTTTTTACCAATTTGAAATAGGTACCTTTTAACACTTAGTTTAATATTTCATATAACACATATGAAGTGATGTAAGCTTTCTGAGCCTTTTCCATCAGCTTCTCTGTCTGACTCCTTTGGTATTTTTCTTCCACTTTACTTTCACATCATTAGAGTGGCTGTCTGTGCACATTTCAGCTGAATGCGAAAAATGAGCTCTAATATGAATGATTACTTACATTAGCATTTATATATAGTAGTCAGAAAAGGCTGAACAAAATAACGAGAATGGAGATGGAACTTAAGGTAATTATTATTTCTATCGAATTAAAGTATTCAGAAATAGAGCAGCTAGAGAGCTACATATGCAGGGTAAAATACGTATTGTCATTAAGTGATATATATATATTCCTCTATATTTTAGCGCTTAGATATATTTAGAAGACACTGGCACTGTCTCAGTGTCCTCCCTAAGTTTTAAAAGGACAGAAAGTTCATGTTAGAAAGAAGAAGAAATGCATTATTAATGTTGTCAAATGTTTCAAAGAATGCCTCCCTCACTGATTTATATTTTGGAAAGTAAGGGAAGAAAAGGTGTTTAGTCTTTAATTGCCAGAGCATGACAGTCCATGCATAATCTTCCCACTCTTGGCCATTGGGTTTTATGGTGTCGGCATAAAGGAATTCTTCCACTAACGAACTGAAACCTTTGACACCTGAAAACAGGAGCTGGGGCTGGAACCGAGGTTTTAAATTCATGGTTTAGTGTCCCTGCTCAAGATAGGCAACCACCTGACCTGTCATATCACATTTAGTAAAGTTTTGTCAGAACTTTCACCAGGTGCATTAACACAGTGCTAAGCAGTTGGGTCAGTTGTCAGTTGGATGTTCCCTTATGGGAAATGTAAGGTAGCGAAAGACTACGCTGTATTTCAGCAGAGTTTTATACAAACAGTCAATTCAGGCTCTGTGCTTTCCACTCTGAGTACTGCCGCAGTAGGCAGCATTTAGTGCGTTTCAGACACAGCTGTTGGGCAAACTCAATTTAAGACTAATAACTACTCTAAAATGTTTAGTAATGTATGACTAAAATGGTGTATTAATGTATCCAGGACTGTTCTTAGTATTTTCATGTTGGAAAAAGAGTGCTTAGGTGACATACGATAGTGGCTAATATTAGCATTTAGCAGAAGTTGTATAGTCATCACTTTGAAAATTGAATTTCCTCTAAAACTCCCCTCCCACCCCACACAGAGGCTACAATATCAAGAATCAAGGGAATGAACACATGCTAGAGCTATCACAGTAAAGATGATGTGTGATTTAGTTGTCCATTTTATGTGTACAACACTAAAGCATGTAATTAGCTTATTGGCTATCGTTTACTTGTTAACACACTCAGTTGACTACAATTACACAGCATATATTATGAATTCAAACAAAGTTTATTTAGTTTCTCTGGTGAGTACAAAAATAACAGCAAAACCATTGTCTGTACAAACTAGCATAAATGCTAATATGCTACCATGTTGATTATCTGGTAGTTGAGGATAGGGTTTAATGGCCAGTGGGATATTGGGGCACAGTGATTTTAATTGATTGAAAAATGAACATTATTTCCACATGAATAAAATATATTACATCAACACAGTTTTGTACTTACTTCCTTTACTTCCTATATTTACTTCCTTGATGGTAGCTGTGTTGATGTAATGTACATATTTTATTCATGTGGAAATGATGTACATATTTGAATCAAGTTGAGTCAGTGTATCACTGTTTCAGTGCTAGAGACTCAGTATAGTAACTGTTGGCCAAAAGAGCTTTATATTTTATTAAATATGGATTGGCCTATTGAATGATTGCCAATATTGATCTATTTTGTGCGCCAGTGTATAGACGATAAAGTTCCTGGTTTTGCTTTACAAACACTACTGGAGGCCATTCTTGGGTGTTTTTACTTCAGTATACACCAGTTGTGTTTTTTTATGTCACATCCACGTCATGGAATTGATCTGTCCATGCTCTGCCCACAGATGGGTTCTTTTGTAGTTGTTATTGCATGGTAAGTTCAATGAAATTCATTCATTCATTCATGGGTCCAGAGTCTACCTGGAATCACTGGGCGCAAGGCAAGAATACACCCTGGAGGGGGCGCCAGTCCTTTACAGGGCAACACACACTCACACATTCACTCACACACTCACACCTACGGACACTTTTGAGTCGCCAATCCACCTACCAACGTGTGTTTTTGGAGCGTGGGAGGAAACCGGAGCACCCGGAGGAAACCCACGCAGACACAGGGAGAACACACCACACTGCTCACGGTCACCCGGAGGAAACCCACACAGACACAGGGAGAACACACCACACTCCTCACAGACAGTCACCCGGAGGAAACCCAAGCAGACACAGGGAGAACACACCTCACTCCTCACAGACAGTCACCCAGAGGAAACCCACACAGACACAGGGAGAACACACCTCACTCCTCACAGACAGTCACCCAGAGGAAACCCACGCAGACACAGAGCGAACACACCACACTCCTCACAGGCAGTCACCCAGAGGAAACCGACACAGACACAGGGAGAACACACCACACTCCACACAGACAGTCACCCGGAGGAAACCCACACAGACACAGGGAGAACACACCACAGTCCTCACAGACAGTCACCCGGAGGAAACCCAAGCAGACATAGGAAGAACACACCACACTCCTCACAGACATTCACCCGGAGGAAACCCACGCAGACACAGGGAGAACACACCACAGTTCTCACAGACAGTCACCCGGAAGAAACCCACGCAGACACAGGGAGAACACACCACACTCCTCACAGACAGTCACCAACCTTTTGTTGTTGCAAAGACAACAACAAAAGGTATTTGAAATGGACCCATTTATTATTACAAAATAATTATAATAATTACATAATAATTATTTTGATTAGTTTTGTTACGGGGACATCAGTAATAAAAATATTAGAAATAAAAATAATAAAAATCTAATAAAAACTAGAAGAAGAGCTTGTTGCTAGTTCCTGAATTATATCGTGTTGTCACATGAACACAAGTGAGGTTCTAGTTCTCGAATTATACGAATATAAAAGTAACACTATATACCTGCAGCTGCCATTTTAAACGCTCCTTTCATAAGCCTGAGTGATCTCCCTTTTCTCATTAATTTGATTTGATTTGATTTTTTTTTCCTTCTTCTGATAACGCTCTCCCAGGTGAAGTCCAGAGAAGTTTTAACACCTCTAACAAGTACCTGGTTCAGTAACTTTTTGATTTTCATATGTTTCGGTGCGCAGCTGTGCCCAAACTCCTATGTTGTCCAAAGAGAAGTGAGACC
This sequence comes from Hoplias malabaricus, assembly GCF_029633855.1. Taxonomy (NCBI): domain Eukaryota; kingdom Metazoa; phylum Chordata; class Actinopteri; order Characiformes; family Erythrinidae; genus Hoplias; species Hoplias malabaricus. The sequence goes on from NC_089801.1 coordinate 71,199,330, forward strand.
TGTTAAAATGCAGAGATTTGCAATCGGATGGGATTCAATTAATCAGATGACCTTTGAGTTTAGTGAAAAAGAGTGTGTAATTCAGCCTATAACTTTCTTCTAGAACACTGGGGAGAAACAAAAACATGGTCAGTTTGGATGGAAATAAAACTACAGAGGACCCCCTGTAAAAGAGAATATTACCCCAGGACCCCATGGAAATGTATTCCCATCCAGACAGACTATAGTTTTCATTACTTTATTAAATGAACAGAGAATGTTTTCAAATTAATTTATGTGCAGGATGAAAGTTCAGGGTCAGTAGATTACTTACTTACTTACATTTTATATAGTGTTTTTTCTCAACTTGCCTTCTATGGATCATTATGGTGTCACCTGTCCCTCACCAATGTTCATCATCCCGTTTGGAGTCCATACCCAGTCCAATCCAAGTTCTCTTACTACACATCAGATATTTGGTAGAGAGAGGCAAGAATTACTCTCACAGTCACTCTCACACACTCACACCTGTGGGCAATTTCACACATTCACCCAGTCACTCACACTCACACTTATGGGCAATTTCACACAGCCAATCCACCTACCCACATGTGTTCTTGGATTGTGGGAGGAAACGGAAGCACCCAGAGGACACTCATACAGACACGAATAGAAAACACCAAACCTCCTCATGGACAGTGATCCGTGGTGGGCTTTGAACCCAAGACCGACTCCAAGATCCTGAAGATGTGTGGCTGCACGACTGAGTCATATTTCAAATGAAATTTTTCTCTCTATATGTTTCTCTTTCTTTCCATGTCCTTCGTCTTTCTCTGTTACTACCTGTGTCCTCTCTCTCTCTCTCTCTCGTACTCTTTCTCTCTCTCTCAGCTCTGACTCATGCAGCGTTCATTCAAGTAAATAACATGACGAGAGAGAGGCAAGAGGGCATCCAGACAAGCCAGTGACATTTAGCCTGTACCTTCCTGTGCTCTCTCTCTCTCTCTTTCTTCTGTCTGCATTCCCTCCCTCTCTCCACTCCTTTCCTGCCACACATTCTGTCTCTCATTCCTGCCCACTGCCATTCTCGGTACCAGCAAAGCTGTCACATGATGTCTACAAAAATGGTGAAATGTTACCTTTTTTCAAGCTTGTGTCCTACTCCTCAACTTCCTTATTTCTCCTTCTCTTTTTTCCCTTACCCTCTGCCTTGCTTTCATCCTTTTCTCATTTCATTTTTCCCCTCTGTTTATATCAGAAAAACAGCCTTTGCTGGATGAAGGATGCTAGCCTCTTGTCATTCACTGGAACTTTCACCTCTCTGACACTCCTCATGTCTGTTTGTTCTCTGCTGCTCATGTTTCCATGAATATTTGCCTTGCGTATTCCTAGCTTTGGGTTCTCATTTATTTGGCTTCAGTTCCGTTCAGCGTGCTTTATTGATATGAGAAATAATCCTACATTTCCACTACTGAAGCTTGAGCTTTAGCTTGGATTTCTATAAATAAAATAAGAAAATAGAAACATGTGGACATTGTTTATATTCAAAATATGACACACTGCATACACTCCAAGTGCGTTTGACATCAGCAATCAATTAAAATCAATGTTTTAACCAGGTTTCTTCACAATTTGTGTCAAAAACTATTGTCTCCATTTTTCATATGATACCACCAAGATGGCACAGTGAGGGCTAGCACGTGTAGTTTAAAATAAGACTACACTTAAATACAGTGTCTAAAAATACATTCTATACAAGGTTATTTGATTAAATTTGGTGTTTAAATGATTAAACTTGGGCGGCACGGTGGCGCAGCAGGTAAGTGTCGCAGTCACACAGCTCCAGGGACCTGGAGGTTGTGGGTTCGATTCCCGCTCCGGGTGACTGTCTGTGAGGAGTTGTGTTCTCCCTGAGTCTGCGGGGGTTTCTTCCAGGTGACTGTCTGTGAGGAGTGTGGTGTGTTCTCCCTGTGTCTGCGTGGGTTTCCTCTGTATGCTCCGGTTTCCTCCCACAGTCCAAAAACACACGTTGGTAGGTGGATTGGCGTCTCTCAGTGTCTGTAGGTGTGAGTGAATGTGTGTGTGTCTGTGTTGCCCTGTGAAGGACTGGCGCCCCCTCCAGGCTGTATTCCCGCCTTGCGCCCAATGATTCCAGGTAGGCTCTGGACCCACCGCGACCCTGAATTGGATAAGCGCTTACAGATAATGAATGAATGAATGATTAAACTTAAAACAAACCAAACAAACAAAAATGTGCTGAAGATAACAGGCTTAATGTTGACTGATCGACTTTTGGCAAACATCTTTGGGTTGTTAGTGACTTTCAATGTATTTACAACCTAGTTATTAGCCTTTAAAAATAATATTATAAACCATTACAGGTTTCGTCTCATTCTAAAGTGGTTCCTCAGACACATATTAACAATTAAGCAAAGCTTTCTGAACTCCTGTAAACTCAGTGTCATTATACAGGTCAACAGACTTTAAAGGGAACACTAGCTGTCAATTCTGTAATGGCAGCTTCCGTATGGCTGACATAGAATCATGTCATATAATAGAGGTGAAGGGGACATGCCTACTCGCCCAGAGAGAGTGGGGAATAAACAGAGGCAGAGACAACAAAAGGCTATAGGAAAAAAAATAAAAAAACAAGGAAAAAGTTTGCTCCTTTATATTTTGTGACACTGTTGACCTTACCATTGGAACCTCATTTCAAGTAAACACTGAGAAATCTTTTGAAAGATCCTTTCATTTCTTGTAGTGGACTCCAAATCTGTCTGGATCTGCTCCTCTGACCGCATACAGATATGGGCTTGTACCCCGGCAGCAGAACTTTCTGTATTGTGTTCCAGCATCGGTGACTCAAACCTGTGTCTCCCAGTTTAACAGTTACAAACACAATTGCAGTCGGTTGTGTTCATGTGACTCGAGTCTGGATTCTGGGACTGTTGCATTTAACCACTCGTAGAGTCAGTGTCAGCAAGCTTGGTACCTCAACACTACGGGTATCCAAATTCAGCTCAGGTACTGCAGTAACGTGTAGGTCTCTTGGCAGTGAAAAAGCGACAACGTTTGTGATCATGGATTTGAAACCATACTGAATCATACCACACTCCTCCATTGGAATGTTCTGAAATAAACCCTCAACCATGGATGACTGTACCATCACTGGGACTATAATCTTCCAAGGACGGGGTCGGAGCTCTGCTAAATATTTGGAAAATTGCACCAAACAGCTAAACAATAACTTACCTGCAGAAAAACAGATAACGCCGATTGTTAACTGGACAAAGACGAAAGAAACCCTTCATTAAAGAGCATTCTAATTAATGCAAATGAATGGGTTTCTTTAACAAGCTCAGTGTTTAATATATGTGTAATCACTCTTGATTCATTGAGGATATAATATTTCTATAATCAGATAATCATGTCAGCTCCACATCTATCATCGCAAAGTGGATTTTTCTATCTGCTTGGTTTCTATTGTGATTTCAGGTCTTTGTTTTTTTTACAATTTACGTAGTCATTTGTTGGAAATGAAATCTTGCTTTTTGGTAAAGCCCTGGGGAAACCACTTTGGGAACTTAACAAAACATACACACAATACGAAGATATGAAGCTGCTATCTGTTTAATAGTTATTGAATATGTTCTTAATGCATTAAAAGACAGAAACATAGACAGAAAGGGTAACAGTGACCTGTTGTTTGCCAAAAAGCGAACCCACATCAACCTACACCGTTAAACCTCAGATCTTGCCAAATACTGAGCTTACTTAGTTGACATTAACCCTGTCAGCTTCAGCACATATTTGTTAATACATTTAACAATTTAACCACTAAGTTTATTTACTTAACCACCACATTAATGATAATGCTTTGGACCTTTACATGTGAAATTGTCACGCCTTCATCCTGTCATGTCTGTTTTCCCGGCCATGTGCTCGCTCTCAGCACATGGCTCTGTTTGTTGTTACCCTAGTTCTGATCTTATTCTTTACCTCGACATTTTCTGTAAGTTATATGACACTTTCAGTGTTAGACAAAAAAGAGATCAGTTTTGTTCTTTCTACTCTACCTTTTGTGTTATAAAAGATTATTAAATGTCATTATTAACCATGCAATAAACAGGATTTTATGCCATTTATAAACCTTTTTAAATGTAGCGTTATTTTAAAGCAGAGCAATTTGATTCTTTATCTCATTTAAGCTGTACTTCATTGAACAGTGTAAAAATATTAAATGATCAGAGTTGTTTTTTTGTGGTGGTAGAAGTGAAGTGTTGTTCCTTTAAGTGTGAAAGTTGCCTTTCCCTATATCTTAATGCTTTTGACAGTATAGGGCAAGATGGTACAGTCATGCTCGCTGCGCTAGGATTTCCACCAGCTTCAACTCAATGCCCTGAGCTCAGTTTTTTTTTTTTTTCACCTTCACTGTCTCAAACAATCATTTCAAATGGCCCAAACCTCCAAACTGACTATTGCCTCGACTCAACCTGTCATTTCAGTTACCACAGACCCAATACAGGTTTTTCAGAACGAGTATATTTACATAAAAATGTATCTACAGTGTATCTTCAGTACAGTTTTGGGACAGGGAGATCCCAGGGGGGGTTATGAATGTCCCAGAGGTATTTCCACTATATGCTCAACAATTCTAAGTTCACTCGAGCATTGCGTATTACGTCGTTTGCCTTAGATTTCTTCTCTAACACGATTGTGAGCAAGACTCACTACCATTCAAGTTTGGAATCACTGTCTTTGGTAAGTACTAGGTTCTAATGCATTGCTGCTACTATAGGAAGCTGTTATAAAATACATAGGTCAGTGTAAATATAATTCATGCAATAATAATGAAGAATAGAGCAGTTACATTTTATTTGATTAATAATAATAGCAATAATTAATAACCTACACAGTAAAGTAATTTGGTTGCCAAGCAATGTAAGTCTTTTCAGAACAGCACACTAATATAGAAATCAGGTTTTAGAATGGGAACTATGTGCATTTATCAGTTAATAACGTGAATGATTAAACCTGTATTATAGATTGGTGTAAATTGGTCTACAGTATAAGAATGAGTTCTGATTGTATAAAAATAACTTAAAGTGAGTAACCTACAGGGCATGGTAATATTGTGTCCAAGCTTCTGAATAGTGTGAGTTCCTGAGAACCCTTTACAGTCAATGGATGCTTGAAACCTATGGTCTATAAACATCCGCCAGTGCTGGGTATGGTTTAGAACATCTGAAATGCAGCCATTTTCAGTTTCTGCTTATTGTCACAGTGAGTTTTGCTTTCAGTCTGGTGTCCAGGAGGTGAGGTGAGTTCTCAGTGGGGTTCAGGTCGAGTGACTGACTTGGCCAATTAGAAACATTCCAGTTTTTGTCGTTGAAACTTGTCAGCCATAGCACCTGCACATCAGAACAGAACAACAACTATGGATTCCAATGCCTGAGTGCAGTGACAGAGAACACTGTACTAAATACCGTCTTTCAGATTAAACTTAGTATGGAGTTCCTGAATCTCTGAGGTCAAAGAAGATCCTTGGGCAATTCTTTGAAAAGTATAAGGGTGTTATCTTGATATCCAGGATATATCTGCCCCTGTGGCCACTCTTGGCTTCCTAACCATCTCCGTATTCACAAACTGGATTTAAGCGGTTAAGGACTGTGCTGCTGCAGTGCGTGACGCTGTTCCGCTGGCACTCGTACAAACCAATTCTGCCACATTTCACAGATCTGTCTTGCTCTGGATCAAGAGAAATTCCATCACATGTTTCTCACCACATCATTCTTATTAATCAGACTTATGCGCTTAGTGGCTCTTTACTGCCCTGACCTTTCGGTCCTTGAGGGTGAACCATTAGTTTGGATATTCTGGTTAACATTCTGAGGGAATGCTGAGGGATACAGTGGGGTCAGTTAAACTCTTTTGGATGCAGTGACAGCATCCTGTTATTTACTGTGTGCACTGTAATGGAACCTTATTAATGGAAAGGTTACATAGTGCAGTTTCTGCAGTGCTGAGCTAATCGTCGCAAGACCAGAGGCTCTGTACACCTTATTACAGCTCAGTGAAACATCAGTGATGCTGTAATTTTGAGTAATCCTACCTAGTGTTGCTTTAAAACATGGCCGCCACTTTGCATAAGACCCGCTCTAGATCCTTCTTCATTGAATTAATAATATCATTTGCTATATTACGCTGGTGGAATAGACTGATTGCTCCTTTAATTCAGATGCTAAGTAGGTGTAGTTGTAGTTCAGCAGGTTGTCAACAGCTTTGAATGCACAGTTGTGTGGATTAAAAAGAGCAGTGGTGAGATTGTTATACTTGAACAATGGAGGACAGTTATGGGTTAGCAGTGCTGCTCTTGCGCAAGCTGTCATAGCATTTTATGCGCTGAAATTTTGATACAATAAACAAATGATAAAAAATTCATCATGCGAGAGCTGCGCTCGAGGCAGAATTTCACCATTCCATAAAAGTCAGAGCATACAATGAAAGGAGGAGGGTCTTGGGGGGTTATTTCAATAGGCAGTGATTTATTAGTTAGCTGTGTTGCTTGAGTCAGTGCACTGCAAATTGGATATTTTCCCCACTCTAACACACTTGACTTAACATCATAATTACCTAATGAGTTGAATCAGGTGCATTAAAGCAAGGAACCATAACATTCTGCAGCATATAGCTTCCCCAGGCCTGAGAGGCTACTGCCTTAAAGGAATACTCCACAGTTTTCAACCTAAACTCTGTGTGCTGCACCTGTATCATTACCACTGATAAACGGCTTCATTTTGACTCATTTTCCTGGGTTTAGAATAGAACAGAGAAGAAATTGACTCAAATCTCCCTCATAACAGAAGCCATTGGGCACTTGAATGGGCCTAAAATATGTGATTGTGTAACGCAAATGTACTGCAACCACAAAACAACAACTATTACACCCCCAGAATGAGACAGTTTTGGAGAGTTTTACCCAGCTTTCAAACACCGCAGCAACACAGTAGAAAAGCTCCCTCTGGAAACCTAGTCCCATGAATAAATTATAGAGATTTACAGCTTAATTTACTATTATATTTGACTGATGAACTCATGAAAATGTGCTCCAAAAATGTGTTCTGCACAAATGTTTAATAATTCAGCCACTGCCCAATGGCCTCCACAGTGAGAGCATATTGAGGCACTGGGTTTTTTTCTGTTCGACTGAAGTGAAACTCCCAAAATGATCAAAAATGTTGTCCTTACCAGTCAGACAGCATCAAATACAGATGTGGCAGGAACTGTCCAATAGGAGAGCAGTATGGAACTTTTCTGATGGATGAACTTGACTTTTTTATCCAGTGATAAATCACGTCCAGTCTCTGAATCACAGACAATGCCACCAACCTGGGAGGGTGAAGGTGAGCACTCTTCCTCAGAGATGTGCAGCCAGTCTTCACCTCTTTTTGAACTGCAGGGGATCTTGTGCTCAACATGTTTGGAGGTGAACGCTAAGTCATTGCTGTTCACATGCAGAGTGTGAGGCTAGTTGTGCTCACCTGGAATCCCCGGCCTTGAATGTCTAAGGGGGTCACTGGGGTTCAAACCAGAAATCTCTTGATTATAAGGTCAATGCATACACATTACTATTCCAAACTCATCTTTTAGCCATCAACTGCCTACATTGACTGCCCAGTGGCTTCTGTGGAGCATCTGGAGTCTATGGCATTTTAGTTATATCCTAAATACAAGGGAAATACTGAAGCGTCTATAAAGCACCTCGTACGTAAAACAGCTCAAATGTGTGAACTACCCCCTTAAGCCAAAAAACTGTCTAATAGGGGACAGTATGGACCATTCCTTTTGGGAGAACTTCACTTCTGAGTGAGGTTATTTGCCTCAGTAAGGAATCATGATTTATGAAATAGCCTCCCTGCCCTCACGGCCGCCTGCGTCACTGCATTGTCGGACGTTCGCCTCTTTTCTTCACTGCCCAGATTGGAAAAAAAAAGTAATTTGTTGGGCCAATTGTCTCAAATTGTTTCCCGAATGACCTCAGTGCAATTCATTTACGTGTTTTATATTATATTATTTATTTATTTATTTCCACGAAAGGTTGCTGGGGGGGTGGGGGGTGAGGGGGTGTGGTTGCGCTGTTAATTTCCGAGCTCCCGACCTCGATTGGCCGCTGCGGGCCGAGGGTGTTTTTACCGGGTGATGGATGGAGCTCAAGCCTGGTTGTCATCTTAATCAGGGTTTCCACGGTGATGGATGTTGTCATCTTAATCAGGGTTGCCACAGTGATTGATGAGATGGGCTCTGACAGGCGGGTCAGTGATCTGACTGGCTGAGGAGTGTAGTGGGCGGGGCTGTTTGCAGAAAGAACTCAACATGGAAGAAGGGGCACTGTTATGACTGCTGTAGCTTTCATAGCTCTCATTATCTTTATTGTTACTGTTATCTTGCTATTGATTTCCTGACAGGGGGGTCATGACAATAAAGACGAGAGAGAGGGGAAGAGACAGAGACAGAGAGAGCTTTCTGCTCCACTTCTTCATTCTGTTTCTCTGTTCCCGCATGTTTTCTCTTTTCTCCTCGCTCTGCTTTTGTCTTTCTCGCTATTTCTGCTCTCCTTTCTTCTGCCGGTCCTTCTATTTTTGCTTGCCTTCTCTCTCCCTCTTTCTCCCTGGCACTTGTCTCGCTCTCTCTCTCACTCTTGCACACTCTAGTTCCTTCTCTTATACCTATATGCACTTACCCGTCTCTTACGCACTCACCCACTCGTTCCTCATTGCTTTAATGGCATAATTAGTGCAAGTTCCATTACTACATGTCTGTGCAGTCTGGGTTCTCACTGTCGGAGGTCTAATGGATTTTGTGGTTTCCACATGTTCGAGAGCAGTCTGCTTTGACAGAACATGCTTATTTGACTGACGTACTTGCAGTCTGTTGTGAAAATGGTGCTTCAACAAAAACAGACCTACATTACATAAAGTTCCACTGGCAAACACCCAGCAGCAGGTAGGTGTCGCAGTCACACAGCTCCAGGGACCTGGAGGTTGTGGGTTCGAGTCCCGCTCCGGGTGGCTGTCTGTGAGGAGTGTGGTGTTTTCTCTCTGTGTCTGCGTGGGTTTCCTCCGGGTGACTGTCTGTGAGGAGTGTGGTGTGTTCTCCCTGTGTCTGCGTGGGTTTCCTCCGGGTGACTGTCTGTAAGGAGTGTGGTGTGTTCTCTCTGTGTCTGCGTGGGTTTCCTCCGGGTGACTGTTTATGAGGAGTGTGGTGTGTTCTCCCTGTGTCTGCGTGGGTTTCCTCCGGGTGACTGTCTGTGAGGAGTGTGGTGTGTTCTCCCTGTGTCTGCGTGAGTTTCCTCCGGGTGACTGTCTGTGAGGAGAGTGTTGTGTTCTCTCTGTGTCTGCGTGAGTTTCCTCTGAGTGACTGTCTGTGAGGGGTGTGGTGTGTTCTCCCTGTGTCTGCGTGGGTTTCCTCCGGGTGACTGTCTGTGAGGAGTGTGGTGTGTTCTCCCTGTGTCTCAAAAGACTCAAAAGTGTCTGTAGGTGTGAATGTGTGTGTTGCCCTGTGAAGGACTGATGCCCCCTCCAGGGTGTGTTCCCAGAGCGGGACTTGAACCCACAACCTCCAGGTCCCTGGAGCTGTGTGACTGCGACACTACCTGCTGCAACACTGTAACTGTACTTTATAAACACAGTTCATACTGCTCTGTTTAAACACTAATTTTACTTTGTCCAAATATCAACCAGAGGCCTATGGAGTCTTCTTTTGAACCTTGCTTCCTCTCAAGGTTACATCCAAAACCCGAGGTCACACTGGGCTTTTTCCACCATCAAATTTTCATGTGTGAGTTTCCATTTCTTTCCACTTGGCGCACACCACATCTGGGCGAAAAAATTTCACCTGCAACGTTTTACATCAAGGTCAATTTTGATCAACATTGTCATGGGAATTTGTGTCTCTGACCAATAGCGCTGCTGCTCAGGCTGTGTGACCTCTGACTCTGTTTCATCTGAGCCAACATGGAGGCATGCTGACTGTTGTGGTTTCAGAACAGGAAATATTATAAAAATCTTTTTTTTTTTTTTTTTGCAATTTACAACATACAACACAAGTGAGAGTAGCAGCAAAGCTTTTTAGATGTGAAACTGCTGAACTAAAATCGGTTTACAGTTGTGATTTCTTCCCTCTCTTTCAGCCATACCTATCTCACCAGGCTGAGCGAAGCAAACAAACAAACAAACAAAAAAAACCCAGTGTGACTGGGGCTTAATATTTTGTAGGAGTTTTTTCCGTCATTGTTCAGTACAACAACTTCAGTACTGTGTATATATATTTTCTGCCCAAGGATGTGTGCTGAGCCCCCTTCTGTTCACTCTGCTAACCCACGACTGCTCTCCATCACACACCTCCAACCTCTTCATCAAGTTTGCGGATGACACGACTGTGGTAGGCCTCATCAGCATCAACGATGAGTCACACTACAGGAGCGAGGTTAGCTGGCTGGCCTCTTGGTGCAAACACAACAATCTCTCTCTGAACACTGAGAAGACCAATGAGATTGTTGTGGACTTCAGGAGAACTCGCACACAACATGCCCCTCTATCCATCAACGGGGCTACTGTGGAGAGGGTAAGCAGCAACAAGTCCCTGTGTGTGCACGTCACAGAGGACCTCTCCTGGACCGTCAACACAGCATCACTGGCCAAGAAGGCTCACCAACGGCTCTACGTTCTCCGCAAGCTAAGAAGAGCAAGAGCTCCAACCCCCATCATGATCACCTTCTACAAGGGGGCCATCGAGAGTATCCTGACTAGCTGTTTCACTACGTGGTATGGGGCCTGCACAGCATCCTGCCGCAGAACCCTCCAGCGTATTGTGAGAGCTGCTGAGAAGAACATTGGTACCTCTCTCCCCTGCCTTCAGGACTTATACAGCTCCCACCTCCTACGAAAAGCCCTCTGCTTGGCAGGTGATCCCACCCACCCGCTACACAGCTTCTTCAGCCTGCTGCCATCAGGGCAGAGACTGCGTAGTCTGAGGGCTAGGACCAGCAGACTGAGGATAGCTCCATGCTCTGCCCCCCCTCCCACTTCTGCCCCCCACACACACTACTCAGCAACCTCATCAATTACCACCAATACCCAACTGTGACTTTGAAAATCAGGCAGGCACTCAACCACTTTAACCAGCCTCCAGGCTTCATATCCCTGTATTAGTGTATGCACTACTGTTGACACCAGTTCTGTTTATATTCATACTGTCACTTAAGCTCCTCATCAGACCTAACTGTGACTTTTTTAATAGAACCGGTATGCACTTGTTCACTTTATTTAGTTGTTATACGATTATCTTGCACTATTGTCAACTCTGTCTTGTACATCCAGTATCCTACCTCCTTCTATTACGATTATCTTGCACTATTGCTCACACTGCCTTGTACATCCATTATCCTACCTCCAAATCAGGTTATTGTCTCCAGTCAGTGTCCCATTGTCTCATGTATGAGACATATGTAAAATTGACAATAAATCTCTCTTGACTTAACTTGACTTTCCGTGGCCTGGTGGTTAGAGAACTGGGCGTGGAACCAGAAATGAGGTCATGACTGAAGTGCCCTAGAGCAGGGTACCTAACCCCCAGCTGCTCCCCAGGCGGCATGGCTAGGGCTGCCCACAGCTCTCTGCCCCCTAGTGTTCACTAGTGCATGTGTAAATGTGTGTTTCACTGCACGGATTGGGTTTAATGTGGAGAACAGATTCCTCTGTGTGCAAGCACAGTGGCCAATAAAAGTGATTCTAATTCTAATTCTGTGTATTTCCATGCACACAAATGTAATGTGAATCAGAATATGTCTGTTTACACTGAGGGTTAGGGCATAACACAATGGCAATTAGTGAATCTGCAACAATATGCTTAGTGCCTCTAGCACTCCCCACTCTCTTACACCCTTCTGAGCCGCATTAGAGGTAGTCTTTAAAAGATGCAAAAGTTATGAGGACCCTGGTACACGCGCTGTGCTCAACAAAATAATTACAATGAATTATTGGAGCAGAAGCAGGCAGGGTTTATACGAGTGCATTTGTCAGACACGACTAGGCGCCTTCCTCCCTCAGAATACCGCCTTAGTAGACAGCATTCTGGTTGTTTTAGACACAGCCTCTGACTTCTCCCGCAATCCTTTCCTCCCCTCCTGCATCCGTATGTGCTTTACCGGCCTGAGCAACTCCCAAAGAAATCGATAGCAAGATAACAGTAACAATAAAGTTAATGAGAGCAATGAAAGCTCCAGCAGTCATAACACGGCTGTTTTCTTTTCTTGTGTCATTACCAACCCGATCCTGTAACCGCAGGACTTAAAAGACAGGCTCACGCTCACGCACACACATACACACATATGAAAGCATTTAGGGAGATGGTTTAAGGGCAGGAGCTTGAGCAGTTGATGCTGAGCCATTGTGTGTGGTTGCGTTTGAGAGCATCGGTGGATTTCTTCATCATCCCTCAGGCTATGTCACACTGAAATGCTTCTGCAGCATGTCCTTTGCCCGAGATGAATTGTACGTGTACCTTCTCGGGTAACTGGGAGGAAATTCGGAATTCGATTTGACATTTTTGTCCAAACAGATATCTGCAGGGTTCGGAAGTTTTTCACAGTGAAAGGGAAAGTACATCTCTGCCTCAACTTCACCTACATATTAGTGTCTGCTCTTCAGTTTCTCAAAGCCCTGCTGAGTTTTGAGGTCTGGAGCTGTGCTACACGTCCGAACATTTGTACACTGCTACACTCCTAATCAGGGCACGACGCCCGTATCAATGTCTTTGATTTCAGATGAAGCTTAGGTTCAGCAGGGCTCTACAATCTTGTAGTAATTACATGCAGCAGAATTACATTTCCGTATGTGCCGTTTAATTCGCTTATTTGGTCAAATTGAGTTTTACGGTTAGCTGCATAAGAAAGGGGCATAAATGAATTGTTTTTCTCCTTAAAAAACTAAACACCACCTCCATTACCTTTCACTACCTGAAGACAGATTTGATGAAAGTTTCATTCTAAATTCCTTGCTTGTTTCATTAACTATTATCTAGTTTATTACTGCACAGATAACACTTTTCAGATTGTTTTGATGTCAATCCCATGTTCGGTTCTCGCTCATGTGTTTCCTGCCCTTTGACTGCTACCGTTCCCTTGTGTTCTCTGTTTTGTTTTGGTCCTTGTCTCCGCCCTCCACCTGGTCCCGCCCTAAACCTGCGAGTCAGTGGCTGCTAGGAGACTGAGGACTCACAGGTGTTACCTGTTCTGTCCTTGTGTTTAAAAGCTGTGAATGACATTGGTATGTTCATGTTTTTACCAATTTCATTCATTCATTCATTATCTGTAACTGCTTATCCAGTTCAGGGTCACGGCGGGTCCAGAGCCTACCTGGAATCATTGGGCACAAGGCGGGAATACACTCTGGAGGGGGCGCCAGTCCTTCACAGGGCAACACAGATACACACACATATTCACTCGCACCTACAGACACTTTTGAGTCGCCAATCCACCTACCAACGTGTGTTTTTGGACTGTGGGAGGAAACCGGAGCACCCGGAGGAAACCCACGCAGACACAGGGAGAACACACCACACTCCTTACAGACAGTCACCCGGAGGAAACCCACGCAGACACAGGGAGAACACACCACACTCCTCACAGACAGTCACCCGGAGGAAACCCACGCAGGCACAGGGAGAACACACCACACTCCTCACAGACAGTCACCCGGAGGAAACCCACGCAGTCACAGGGAGAACACACCACACTCCTCACAGACAGTCACCCGGAGGAAACCCACGCAGACACAGGGAGAACACACCACACTCCTCACAGACAGTCACCCGGAGGAAACCCACGCAGACACAGGGAGAACACACCACACTCCTCACAGACAGTCACCCGGAGGAAACCCACGCAGGCACAGGGAGAACACACCACACTCCTCACAGACAGTCAACCGGAGGAAACCCACACAGACACAGGGAGAACACACCACACTCCTCACAGACAGTCACCCGGAGGAAACCCACGCAGACACAGGGAGAACACACCACACTCCTCACAGACAGTCAACCGGAGGAAACCCACGCAGACACAGGGAGAACACACCACACTCCTCACAGACAGTCACCCGGAGGAAACCCACGCAGACACAGGGAGAACACACCACACTCCTCACAGACAGTCACCCGGAGGAAACCCACGCAGACACAGGGAGAACACACCACACTCCTCACAGACAGTCACCCGGAGCGGGAATCGAAACCACAACCTCCAGGCTCCTGGAGCTGTGTGACTGCGACACTACCTGCTGCGCCACCGTGCCGCCCTTTTTATTTATTTATTTTAATTTTTAATTTTTTTTTACCAATTTACAACGTTTATATTGATTATTTTGTTGTCTTTGTTTGGTGTTTAGTCCTCCATTATAGGTTCTGTTTATTTTGTTTCATTCTGTCTGTGATATATTTATTTCTATTGCCTTCTATTGATTATTTTGTGTTTGTGTCTCTTCATTTTAATAAAACCACCGTATGCCCAGGCGTCCTGCCACTTCACCTGCTCTAATTATGACAGTCCAAATGTTACAAATATGGCAAAAATTGAAAGTATATATATTTTAGTTTCATGTAACAGGGTATAAAACACACTGAGTTGATCTGAAGGTAATTTCCTCAGTTGATTTTAGAAAGTTAGAATAGATTCAGTAAAATATGCACTCATTTATCTCCTCTTCTGCTGACAGACACAGATGTAGTGGTAGAACAGGTTTGACATGACTGTCCTGCTTGTGTCAATGAGCTACAAGTAAGAAATAATTAATTACAGCATGCTTTAGTCAGTGCTGGACCTGACTGTGACTTCTAAGACCTAAAGGGGAGATGCTTGTATGTCCAATTACAGAAAGATTGTATGCTTGTTCTGTAGTTCATGTTGGATGTCTCTCTCTCTCTTGCTCACTCTCTCACTCACTCTCTCTTTCCTCCATGCTTTCATTCTCAGTCCTTGGCCTCCAGTCAGGAAAAATAATAGGCTTTTTGAGTTGTGTAATTATTTCATGTTGGCCTCTCGTACGTGCTCATGAAGTGCTTCTAAAAACAGTCTTATTAGCGGAAGCTTTTCCAAAGAATTGCAGAGATCAGCACTGGATCTCGCTCGGAGGGGTGGTGGCGGTGGTGGTGATGGTGGCGTTTTGGGGGGAGTATTAAAACACAGAACATTCATCTTTGCTGTTTTTTCAGAAATGGAGACGGCAAAAAAACAGACAGAGTACGACAAGAAGAAGATAGATGAACTGGTCAGGGAGAAAGACATCCTCAACAAGGTACGTGCACATCTTGGGTGGTCCAAAATCCTCACTTTGATAAGTACACATATTACATATTACATAGTACTTAGTACTTTACGGTGACTTCATTGCACACTGACCTTTGCTATTGCACATTGACATGGTGAGCTGAGGCTCATGTGCAGCTTCTGGAACACACCCTGGAGGGGGCACCAGTCCTTCACAGGGCAACACAAACACACACACATTCACTTACACACTCACACCTACGGACACCTTTGAGTCACCAGTCAACCTACCAACGTGTGTTTTTGGAGAGTGGGAGGAAACCGAAGCACACGGAGGAAACCCACACAGACACAGGGAGAACACTCCACACTCCTCACAGACAGTCACCCGGAGGAAACCCACGCAGACACAGGGAGAACACACCACACTCCTAACAGACAGTCACCTGGAGGAAACCCACGCAGACACAGAGAGATCACACCACACTCCTCACAGACAGTCACCCGGAGGAAACCCACACAGACACAGAGAGAACACACCACACTCCTCACAGACAGTCACCTGGAGGAAACCCACACAGACACAGGGAGAACACACAAGCCTCCTCACAGACAGTCACCCGGAGGAAACCCACACGGACACAGGGAGAACACACCACACTCCTCACAGACAGTCACCGGGAGCGGGAATCGACCCCACAACCTCCAGGACCCTGGTGCGCCACCGTATGAAATATTAATAATAAGAATATTATCTGCTGTTACTGAAGTGGTAAGATTTTCTTAGCTGTTTGAAAGTGTTAACATGTTGTGATTGAAATCTTTTAATCTTTTATCCACACAAACACACACACACACACACATATGAAAGTGTATAATCAGCTCCACACTCTAAATATGTGCACTTTGTAGTTCTATGGTTACAGACTTTGTCCATTTGTTGCTCTGCATCCTCTGTTAGGCCCCTTGCACCTTGATTTCAATGGTGAGGACCCCCAGAGAACCACCTCAGAGCAGGTAGTCTATAGTTTGTGTAGTGGTTCATTCTCAGTGCTGCAGTGACACTGACATGGTGGTGGTGGGTTAGTGTGAGTTGTGCTGGTGCATGGATCAGACACAGCAAAAAGCAGACAGAATACAGTAGTGCTGCTGTGTCTGATCCACATGTACCAGCACAACACACACTAACACACCACCACCACCACATCAGTGTCACTGCAGCCATTTCAGACCTGCTCTGTGGTGATTCTGTTGGGGTCCTGACCACTGAAAAACAAGTTGTAACAGTCTGCTCTTCATGGAAGTGGTTGGACTGCCTTCAGCCACATAGGCCTAGGTCATGTACTGATGTCGGAAGATTCGTTCTGGATGAAGACGTTACATGTTAACCCAGGCTTGAAGCTTAAGCGCATGTTCAGGTGTTTCAAAACATCCCATGCTATCTGTGGTAGCAGTGAGTGCATCTTAATATAGCTGAAAACACTCATTAGATGGACTGTCCATTGCAGCCTTTCAGTTTATTCTCAGTAGAGTGTGTGCTAACTTGACTTTGAATGCAGAGCAGATGAGGTAAAAACAAAATCAGATCTGATTGGAGCAGCAGAGTCTGCTAACACACACCTTTTATGGGCTGAAGACATAAGGGTCGAGACTTACTGACCCCAGCTGAAATCTCTTTCTGAGTGCTCCGACGGAGTCTGAACTCCCACTCTTAACATAGTTATGACACTGAGGTGCGTTTCACAATCAGGTGGGAAGGTAGCTTCCTTTGCTGCTGATCTCCTGAATATTGCAGTATTGTTGTGGATATGGAGATGAGTGGCCATTCATATTTAATTACACTGGGAGTATGCTGCCCCCCCCACACCCCCAACTCACAAACACACAAACGTTTGTATTCCTACCTTAGTTGGGTGTTTCCATTTACTTTTTATGACTAACTAAATTCAGCTGTCCTACATCTAATCCGGCCATCTTAACCTTGGGAAATATAAAGAGACTTAAAGCTTTTCTGAAGCAGAAGCTTTGCTTTAGTATGAAGGTCTAATTACGATAACGACTAGTTCAAGTCCCCACAAAGTCACATTTTCCATTATCCTGGCTACATCAGGTCCCCACAATGTGTTAATAACTTGGGCACAGTAAAACACACCAACGCATTGGCAATGTGTACATGGCTGCTGAAATTGGCTCTACCCTTGAGAATGCTTTCTTTGATCTACTTTACACTGATGCTTCACAGATGAAAATAACCCTTTCATTCTGGCAAAATGGCCGATTATACTTTAGCTTTTAAGATTAGACCACTGACAGGATAGACTGGTTTGTACTTTTTTGGCTTTGTTTGTTGTTTACAAGGCTTGATTGTTTATTTTTCTTTTCCCCCTTTTAATCTGCATTCTCCAAATTAAAACAAAGAAAATCTTTGAATCAGTGGTGATAGATATGCTTACAAGGTAACATCTAATCTTTCGTATAAACATGGTGTCTGCTTGTGTTTGTTTAGAGTATGATCAAGGCGGCCAATGCCACCGAGAAGCAGCTGGACCTGGTAAAGCTGCATGAGCAGACGAAGAAAACGCTGGACCAGGAGATCCTGACGTACAGAGACGAGGCACAGAAACAGCGTAAAATTATCTTCCAGCTGGAGAAGGAGAGAGACAGATATATTAATGAGGCCAGCGAGCTTACACAAAAGGTAAACACACTTGGGATAGTGGGCTTGGACTTTATCCACATATACACAAACAAGGGAAGCAGAGGAGCCTAAATCTATACTCAGGCAAACAGTCACTGGTGTTTAGTTTCCTCACCTCTGACGTCATCGCTTCTTCTTACCACTCCACACCACTGTTGTTTACGTCCCTCAGCTCTGACATCACAATGTCTTTCCACCTCTCCACACCAATGTTGTTTACGTCCCTCAGCTCTGACATCACAATGTCTTCCCACCTCTCCACACCACTGTTGTTTACATCACTCAGCTCTGACATCACAGAATCTTCCTACCGCACCACACCACTGTTGTTTACGTCCCTCAGCTCTGACATCACAATGTCTTTCCACCTCTACACACAACTGTTGTTTACGTCCCTCAGCTCTGACATTCCAAAGTCTTCCCACCTCTCCACACCACTGTTGTTTACGTCCCTCAGCTCTGACATCACAGAACCTGGGAACCACGCCACACCACTGTTGTTTACATCCCTCAGCTCTGACATCACAGAACCTGGGAACCACTCCACACCACTGTTGTTTACGTCCCTCAGCTCTGACATCACAGAACCTGGGAACCATGCCACACCACTCTTGTTTATGTCCCTCAGCTCTGACATCACAATGTCTTCCCACCTCTCCACACCACTGTTGTTTACATCCCTCAGCTCTGACATCACAGAACCTGGGAACCACTCCACACCACTGTTGTTTATGTCCCTCAGCTCTGACATCACAGAACCTGGGAACCACGCCACACCACTGTTGTTTACATCCCTCAGCTCTGACATCACAGAACCTGGGAACCACTCCACACCACTGTTGTTTACGTCCCTCAGCTCTGACATCAAAAAATCTTCCCACCTCTCCACACCACTGTTGTTTATGTCCCTCAGCTCTGACATCACAAAATCTTCCCACATCTCCACACCACTGTTGTTTACGTCCCTCAGCTCTGACATCACAATGTCTTCCCACCACTCCACACCACTGTTGTTTACATCCCTCAGCTCTGACATCACAATGTCTTTCCACCTCTCCACACCACTGTGGTTTATGTCCCTCAGCTCTGACATCACAATGTCTTCCCACCACTCCACACCACTGTTGTTTACATCCCTCAGCTCTGACATCACAATGTCTTCCCACCTCTCCACACCACTGTTGTTTATGTCCCTCAGCTCTGACATCACAATGTCTTCCCACCTCTCCACACCACTGTTGTTTTCGTCCCTCAGCTCTGACATCACAATGTCTTCCCACCACTCCACACCACTGTTGTTTACGTCCCTCAGCTCTGACATCACAGGATTACAGAATATTCCCACCACTGTTGTTTACTTCCCTCAGCTCTGACATAACAACATTTCCCACCACTCCACACTACTGTTGTTTTCATCCCTTGGATCTGACGTCATAACTTACGTCACTCTCAGGTCTGACATTACAACTTCTTCCCACGACTGCACATGACTGTTGTTTACTTCCCTCAGCTCTGACAATCACCTGACAAAATACAACCTAAGTAGAAGCAGAAGTCTCAAAGTATTTACATAGAATTGCAGTGGAACTTCATACTCCAACCATTAGCATTTAGTTTTTTACAGCTATTCGTCTGTTTAAGTTCTTTAAAAAAAGAAAATGAGAGTTGTGACCAGTGATTAAAGCAGTACACACGCTATTGCTAACAAAACCATTTATAATATCAAAGAAATTTAACCCAACAATTTAAACTGAACAACACATTTTCATATCTAAAATGGAGCTGAATAAAAACAAAAGTAAAAATCACAGTTCAAAAAACACTCAAGACAATACCATCAAGCTACCAAGTCATCAAAATTGGAAAACATTTTAAGCGCAGACTCTGCTGTGCACATAGCTCTATAACCTCCATAGAAGAGCATGAAATAGTACAGGATGAGTGTTAGCAGCCACACATGAGCCTAAGGTCACCATGCTCCATGACAAATATTGGCTTGGGGGATATACAGCCTCCTCAGCATTGTGCTGTTAAGCAGCGAAGCACCATCCAATACCTATGGGATGAGTTGGAGTGGCATTCCTAATCCACAACTCATCATCAAACCTCACCGCCTGACCTTGCTTATGCTCTTGTGGCTGAAATCCATCAGATGAGGCCCAGAAGAGGCTGTTACTCTATGCTGTACTCACAGAGACCCTATTAAAACCCTTCAATTTTGAAGAAACGTTGGATAATCAGGTGTTCCTTAAATGTTAAGTCATATGTTATACATGTTCATACGTGAAAATGTAAAAAATATTATTCAGGTTTATTATTTAAATGACATAACCGAGACAAACCTTGAAAAATGCTGTTTTCATACTGTTATTATCAATATAATACTATATATATATATATTATCCAGAAAATGCCAACGTGCTTTATTTAAATATCATAGAATAAAATGTTAATGAAAACCAGCTTCTAAATGAGGCTGTATGGAAGATATATTCAGAACTGTGCAAATGTGCAAATGAGATGAAGGTAAATTGTGTACATTTGTGTCCTCTAAACATGAAGCCATCACCTGTATTTGTTAAATTCCATCAACAGAATGTGGTTTACTTTAATTAATAACTGATTAATCTAAGCATTTACGGATAAAAAACAATTGTAGGAGATAAAGAAGAGAAGAATGAAGATGATTAAGACTTTCTACAATTATTTATTTATTTTAAGTAAATAATTAACATAAAAAAAATTAACATACTCTCTCAGCCTTCCTGGCAGTATTGAGTGTGTTTGTTTTCATAGGAACATATACAAACAGACACATACTGGGAAATCACTTTCAAAAGCTCATATCTTGAGTTAATGTAACACAATTGTGTTCCATGTCACTTTGTATTGCTTCTATTTTGACAAATCATGGTTGATAGCTGTTATTATATATTGCAGGCATTTGTTTCTGATAGCAAAAATATATGTCAAATCAGGCTAAGTCCTGAAGGTTAGTGAAGTGGGCTTGGGACCAAATGATCACATGTTTGATCTCCTGGACCAGCAAGAAAAATGTGGTTGGGGGAGTGATGGCACTTTCAACATTCCTGGCTTAAATGCCCATGAGTAAGGCACCTAACCCACCAATTGCTCCCCTGATGCTCAGGTGAATGCTTGCTTTTCTCTGTGTGTGTGTGTGTTTGTATACTCACTGTGCCTCGTTACTAGTGTGTGTATGTGTGGCACAAATGTGTTAAAAGTAAGATAATTTCATTGCACTGTTGCTCAATGGCAATAAAAATATTTAAATCCTGTTTTAATTAAGGTTCCAGAGCAAAGCGGGGTGCCACAAGTGTTTATATTAGAGCCAATTACGTTCATGAGCTTATGTATTCAGCTTCACTTACAGATATTAACATCAAAGAGTTTAACAATATTAACCACTACATTTCCACAAGAAAGTATAAGCTATACACGTTACAAGAAAGGGATGGGAATAAAGAGACAGTAATAAAGCAGTCATAAATATGCTTTGTGAAATACATTCTTGATCATTTCCCTGTAGGAAGGAAATATACGATAAACAATAAAATAACCATAATAGTGGAGTGTAAATACAAACTGCGGCTTCCCCATTACTTTACACACTGCCCATAACTGGCATGTGATGCATGCCTTGTTGGAAGTACATAGAAAAGCTTAGCTTTACTCTCTTATGACTGTCAGATTTTGGAAGCTATGACTTTTTAATGTTTTTAAAAAACACTGCAAGTTGCGAGAAGTCATCGGCAGGTTGCGAAAGCTTGTGATTGGAGGCTAATCGTTATGCTTTTAATATGCCTCCCATCTTCAGGAAGAGTGAAGCTAGATAAAGAGTACTAGAAAAGGCCCGTCTCTCCCAGAAATGCCAGAGATATGACAGCGCACATGGCAAGGTGACTTCCCTTCTGTGTTTTCTGTTCTTAATCTCTCTGTTGACAGAGAAGCTTTCTCTGCAATTCAAGCAAGAGAGAGGGAGGCTATTTTGGTTGACAACTGCGTTATGTAGTTTAAATCTGGAACAGTACCAGTATAAAGGGTGTGCAAGCTGTATAATGAGTGAATAGGGCCCAGACATGATCTTAATGCCGTTATTTGTTGTAAAACTCTTTATGAGACGCTCGGAAAGCCTTGTTGTAATGGATTACGGCAGCATTATAAAGTGCTGATGACTGAGTGCAGGAGTGTTACTAACCATTAAAATGCTCATATAACTTGCTCACGCTGCTTAGAAACACATTTGTCAACACATCATTTTTCAGCCAAATGTTGTTTTCCAAGTATGATTAGGATGAACTAGTTACATGAATGAATGAATGACTAGAGCTGTAGCTGATATTATTGACAGTAAGCTTGACTAGGGTGACATATGAAGTATGATTTTCAATGGAAAAGGGCAAATTCAGTACTACACATGGCAAGTTATCAATTCTTTTTTGAATTTTGGCATGATAACACCTTTAAAACCCAGTAATTAAGAGTGGTTTGATTTGAAATGTTACATTCTAGAGAAATGCACCACCTAACAATGGTTGACTGTGGTAGAGATAGCAATTGGGCATCTGTAAAAGCTGCATCACAAGAAGTTAATAAAAAAAAATACTTTACAGTGGTTTGAACTGACATATTAGACTAAAATCCATTCATTGTGAGGAAAAATAATCCTGAAAACAAAGCTCAGACATCACACACAGTTTCCCTGGTGTTTTGGATAGTAAACATTATTGGCTATATTTATATTGCTGAGACCCAATCAGATGTCACCATGGAGAAAGAACAAAGTCACAATGCATGTTTGTTCAGAGTGTGTAGGCTGGTTGGCCTGAGTTTCCTTCACACAGTGTGAGAGCTTGAGAAAAGCCCCAAAAGTGTGAATCTCATGCCAAAACAGTGAGAGCTGGCAACCAGACAATGTCTGTGAAAACAAAAAAACAAAACAAAAACCAAATTATTCTGGGAGATGTCCATTTTAATTCCACCATTTAATTCGTCTACATTATGCATCCATGTTTCTCTGCTGCAACAATATTTTTAATAATTATAATTCGCAATGGCCACCACCCTAAGCTGCACTCATGTTAGACACTGCTTTTTCAAACTTCTTATTTCTGAGTGGAACCTTTGGGAGCATCCTGTCATGAGCTTAAGCCATGCTCAATGCTTAGCATTAGCAGAGGGGTATTACACCCCCCAGCATTTGGGCTTTGGAGCAGCTCTGGAATGATGGCGCACCATCTGACACCATTGGGATGAACTGGACTGGTGTTCGTGACACAGAAAGAATCACCAAACATCAGCATCTAACCTCACTAACATTTTTGTAGCTGATTGCAGTCTAATCCTCATAGAAATGCTACACAACCATTGGATCTTATGGAGGTGGTTTCCCAAACAGGGATTAAGCCTAGTCCTGGACTACGCAGCATTTTTAATTGTGATTCTCCATTGAAAGGAGGATATAGTCCAAAACTAGGCTTAATCCCTGTCCAGGAAACCATTCCATAGTGTGTTTATTATACACTGATTTATTCTTTTTCTCATTTAAAAAATAAGTTAAATCTTTTGAAATCCTCACCTTGGCTGAACCCCAGCTAATTCAGAGAACCTGGCTTTTTCCCGTACGTGCAACACCTTAGTGCTTAGTGCCAACATAAATACAGTTTCCTCTTGGAGTTTTCCCTTTTCAGCTCACATTAGCCCTTTGTAGGGAGTTCCCTGAGCTGGCAGCCTGCTAATTTGCTGAGAAAACACCCAGTGGTGAGCCGAAACAAGGCCAAATGATTCCTCCTAAGCTCAAACTCTCCTCTCTGTATCGAGCTTTTAACGAGGCAAGGAGGATTTCCCGTTCCTGAAAAGAGTGTCTAAAAAAAAAGCAGTCATAGGCACGGATGAAGGTCAGTAAATCAATAGCACTTTCATACATGCAAGCAGCACTCTTAAACAATCAGCATCACAGACCTTTTTTTTTTACACAACAACCTGTTTTATGATTCATCTGGAGAATTGTAGCTGCTAATGAGTCTATTGCTAAGGCGGTGTGTCTTGTTTGTAGCCTTATAAGTCAATAAAGTGGAACCGGGAGTGGGTAGAAATAACTCTCAAAGGTTTGTCTGAGGCCTTATTACTATTTGTTGAGGCTTTGTAACAGCTAGAGAAAACAAACAGTTATACGTGAGTTCGCACGATCTGATTTGTAGAATCCTCGTCCATAATTAGGTTCATGGAAAGGAACGCTAGCCTCATTGGGCAGTGGTGAACCATGACTATTAAAATGCGTCCTTCGTTTCAGGCCGTAAATGTCAAAGTGAAAATAAACATTTCAAAATGAATGTAATTTCTTTGAGTCCTCTTATGATCCTGCTGCTGTTTTACTGCGAAGTCAATTTTCATTCAGTTTTGGCTCTTGTACATTAAACTCCGACTTGATTTTTGAAGCTTGTAAAAACATTCCATTGCTAAATTAAAACTTATAATTGACATAATGTCACTGTCCAATGAAAAGCACGTATCTTCAACATAAGCCAGTGTTAAAAAAAGTTTATTCTATGGGATTTTGGGATTTTGGAGCATTTCTATTGGTCCATTCATAATGACATTTTTACACAATATGAAGGACTGCTTTGTCCAAATGATATATATTTCACTTATAGCATGCAGCAAATATACAGTAAGTACTTCAGTAAAGGAACTTTGGAGACTACCATTATTGTGCAGGTATACCTGACTGATCTGACTAAAACCCAATGGTCAGGCTACA